>NW_024080728.1:1964331-2215155 GCF_003009895.1 Hyaena hyaena | reverse complement strand
AGCTAAAACATGGAAAGAGACTAAGTGTCCATTATCGGACGAATGGATCAAAAAGATGTGGTTTATCTATACCATGGACTACTACATGGCAATAAGAAACAATGAAATCTGGCCATGTGTAGCAACATGGATGGACCTTGAGAGTGTTATGCTGAGTGAAATAAGTCAGGCAGAGAAGGACAAATATCATATGTTTGCACGTATAGGAGGATTAGGAGGAACTTAACTGAGGAACAAGGGGGAGAAGAAAGGGGGAAACGGTGGGGGAAAGGGAGAGAGGCAAACCATGAGAGACTCTTGAATGCTGACAAAAACTGAGGACTGATGGATGTGGGGGAGAGGTGGGATGGGCATGGAGGAGGGCACTTGGGAAGAGCACTGGGTGTTATGTGGAAACTAATTTGACAATAAACTATTTGTAAAAAATAAATAAATAAATAAATAAAACAAACTTAAATAAATAAATAAAATCAGGAATTAAAAAAAAAAAGAATGTATATCTTAACTCACATACTCTTTAAATTCTGAATTGTGTTCAGTGCATTTTTAGGAAGTAACAACAGGCAATAATTAGATTAGCTACCACCATAAGGTGTTTATGAAAGGCCAGGAAGTGCTCTAAGTGTTTTACTTGCATATTCATATTATTTCTCACAACCACATAAAGCAGGCATTATCATCTTCCCCATTTTACAGATGAGATAACTGAAACAAATGGATTAAATAACTTACCCAAGATAAATTTGTACTAGTAACTAGTACAGACAGGTTCCCAACCCAAGCAATCCCATTTCAAAGTCCATGTTCTTACTCACTAACCACACCACCTCACGTAAGCTGAGGGCTCTTGTACTTCTGTAGGGATTGAATCTCACAAACATTAAATAGTTTCTAGTTATCAGCAGAGGAATTTATCAAAGGTTTTCAGTTACATGACATAAAGATTACATAAACAAGACTGCTTAATGATGGAAGCTTTTTGAATCACAAATTTGGCACTGGTCAGGCTCAAACATTTACTGTCTGCCATAACCAGATGTCAGGTAATAAGGCATTGGGGATATAGACAGTATTAAAATGCCCTTGTGTTATGCTTGTTCACCTATTAAATATTTACTGTGCATATACCATGTAAAGAGTATCTCACTAGGCAATGTAGCACTTACCTAGATAAACATGAAACAGATTCTGCCCTCAATGATTTTAGTCTAGAAAGGGATATTAAAGAAAATCATTAAGAAAAAAATTTAAAACAAATTAAACTTGCTAGTTCTTTATAAACATTAGCTCACTTAATCCTTAAAAACAACATTAATAAAGTAGTTACTTATGAAACTTGTTTAAAAAATTAGAAAATTAAGGGAAAGAGACGTTATTTCCAGTTGGTGAGATCAGAAGAGTCCTTGGAAGTCACATCTAAGCTGAGCCTCTAAGGAATGGTGAAGCTGTGGACAGAGATGGAGAAATAAAAGTACACTAATAGAGAAAAACTATATGAGCAAAGGTATGAAGACAGAAAACAATGGAGAACCATTAGTGTTCACAGGGCACAAGGGAGCACTGGGATATTAAGTTGAGAGTTTTCCCTCTGAGATCAGGAACACGACAGGGATGTCCACTCTCACCACTGGTGTTTAACATAGTGCTTAAAGTCCTAGCATCAGCAATCAGAAAACAAAAGGAAATAAAAGGCATCAGAATTGTCAAAGATGAGGTCAAACTTTCACTTTTCACAGACAACATGATACTCTACCTGGAAAACCCGACAGACTCCACCAAAAGGCTGCTAGAACTGATCCATGAATTGAGCAAAATTATAGGGTACAAAATCAATGTACAGAAATCGGTGGCATTTTTATACACCAATAAAGAAGCAATAGAAAGAGAAATCAAGAAACTGATCCCATTCACAACTGCACCAAAAATCATAAAATACCTAGTGAACAAAACTAACCAAAGATGTAAAAGATGTATATGCTGAAAACTATAGAAAACTTATGAAGGGAACTAAAGACAAAAAGAAATGGAAAAACATTCCATGCTCATGGATCGGAGGAATACATATTGTTAAAATGTCAATACTACCCAAAGCAATCTACACATTCAATGCAATTCCAATCAAAATTGCACCAGCATTCTTCTCAAAGCTAGAATAAACAATTCTAAAATTTGTATGGAACCACAAAAGACCCCGAATAGCCAAAGTAATATTGAAAAAGAAAACCAAAATGGGAGGCATCACAATCCTGGACTTCAGGATGTATTACAAAGCTGTAATCATCAAGATGGTATAGTTTTGGCACAAAAACAGACACATAGACCAATGGAATATAATAGAGAACCCAGAATGGACCCACAAAGGTATGGCCAGTTAATCTTTGACAAAGCAGGAAAGAATATCCAATGGAAAAAAGACAGCCTCTTTAACAGATGGTACTAGAAGAACTGGACAGCAACATGGAGAAGAATGAAACTACATCATTTTCTTACACCATACACAAAAATAAACTTAAAATGGATAAAGGACCTGAATGTGAAACAGGAAACCATTAAAACCCTAGAGGGGAAAGCATGAAACAACCTCCTTGACCTCAGCCACAGCAATTTCTTATTTCACATATCTCCAAAGGCAAGGGAATCAAAAGCAAAAATGAACTACTGGGACCTCATCAAGATAAAAAGCTTCTGCACTGCAAAGGAAACAATCAACAAAACTAACAGGCAACCGTCAGAATGGGAAAAGATAGTTGCAAATAACATAACGGATAAAGGGCTAGTACCCAAAATCTGTAAGGAACTCACCAAACTCCACACCCGAAAAACAAATAATCCAGGGAAGAGATGGGCAGAAGACATGAATGACACTTCTCCAAAGAGGACATCCAGAGGGCCAACAGATGCTCAACATCACTCATCATCAGGGAAATACAAATCAAAACCACACTGAGATACCACCTCATGCTGGTCAGAGTGGCTAAAATGAACAAATCAGGAGATGATAGATGCTGGCGAGGATGTGGAGAAACGGGCACCCTCCTACACTGTTGGTGGGAATGTAAACTGGTGCAGCTGCTCTGGAAAACAGTGTGGAGGCTCCTCAAAAAATTAACAGTAGAACTCCCCTATGACCCAGTAATAGCACTGCTAGGAATTTACCCAACGGATACGGGAGTGCTGATGCACAGGGGCACATGGACCCCAGCGTTCATAATAGCACTCTCAACAATGGCCAAATCATGGAAAGAGCCTAAATGTTCATCAACTGATGATCAAGACTATGTGATTTATATACACAATGGAATACTACATGGCAATGAGAAAGAATGAAATCTGGCCATTTGTAGCAACGTGGATGGAACTTGAGGGTATTATGCAAAGTGAAATAAGTCAGGCAGAGAAAGACAGATACCATATGTTTTCACTTATATGTGGAACAGGAGAAACAACAGAGGACCATGGGGGAGGGGAAGGGGAAAAATAGTTAAGGAGAGGGAGGGAAGCAAACCATAAGAGACTCTTAAATACTGAGAACAAACTGAGGGTTGGTGGGGAGGTGGGGGGAGAGGGCAAAAGGGGTGATGGGCATGTAGGAGGGCACTTGTTGGGATGAGCACTGGGTGTTATATGGAAACCAACTTGATAATAAACTATATTTAAAAAAATAAAAGAAACCAGGATAAAAAAAAAAACATAAATTGGGGCTAGATCATTTGCCAAGTTAATGATATTCTTTTTTAATTTTTTTAAATGTTGATTTACTTTTGAGAGAGAGAGAGAAAGAGAGAGAGAGAGAGAGAGGCAGAGAGAAAGGGTGACAGAGGATCTGAAGCGGGCTCCACCATGACAGCAGAGAGTGCAGGGATCCAACTCATGAACCATGAGATCATGACCTGAGCCAAAGTCAGAGGATTTAACCAAGTGAGCCACCCAGGTATCCCATCAAGTTAAGAATATTCTATAGACAATGGGGAGCCACTAGAGGTTTTTGAATAAGAGGATGACATGATGCGTGTGCTTTAAGGAGAGTAACTGTCAGAAAGTGTAAAACAGACTGTGAGTGTTGAAGCTAGCATAAAAATATTTAACAGACTAAATGAAGGAAATAACTTCTAAAAAAACAGAGGCAAGATGGAGTGCCTGGGTGGCTCAGTCAGCTAAGTGTCTGACTTCAGATCAGTTCATGATTTCAGTTCATGGGCTCAAGCCCCGTGTTGGGCTCTGGGCTGACAGCTGAGAGCCCGGAGCCTTCTTCAGATTCTGTCTTCCTCTCTCTATGCCCCTCTTCCACTTACACTCTGTGTGTGTGTCTCTCTCAAAACTAAATAAACATTAAAAATTTTTTAAAAAAATTTTAAATAGAGGCAAGAGATGAAGGTAATACTATAGCAGATGAAAAAATGACAGTGACTGCACTCTCTGACACTCTTTTTTTATTAAATTTATATACTTTGAGGGGCGCCTGGGTGGCTTAGTTGGTTAAGCGTCCGACTTTCACTTAGGTCATGATCTCGTGGTTCGTGGGTTCGAGCCCCGCGTCGGGCTCTGTGCTGACTGCCAGCTCAGAGCCTGGAGCCTATTTCAGAGTCTGTGTCTCCCTCTCTCTCTGACCCTCCCCTGCTCACACTGTCTCTCTCTCTCTCTCCTAGAAATAAATAAAAATATTAAAAAAAAAATTTATATACTTTGAGAGAGACAGAGTGCAAGTGGGGAAGGGGCAGAGAGAGAGAGGGAAATAGAAAATTCCAAGCAGGCTCTGCACCACCAGTGCAGAGCCGGACGCAGGGCTTGAATCTGTGACCTGAGCCAAAGTGAGACGCTTAACCAACTGAGCCACCCAGGCACCCCTCTGGCAAATACATTTTTAAAAAGAGCATATGTGGACTTCTGCTTGTGGGAAGATGGGGTAGACATACTTTTGCCTACTACTCCATGGATGAACTCAAATCCAGAACATACAAAGAATTCTTTTTTTTCTTTTTAATGTTTTTTATTTTATTTCTAGGAGAGAGAGAGACAGCGTGAGCAGGGGAGGGTCAGAGAGAGAGGGAGACACAGAATCTGAAGCAGAGTCCAGGCTCTGAGCTGGCAGTCAGCACAGAGCCTGACGCGGGGCTCGAACCCACGAACCGCGAGATCATGACCTAAGCGAAAGTCGGTCGCTTAACCGACTAAGCCACCCAGGCGCCCCAAAGAATTCTTAAAATTCAACAGTAAGAAACTAAAAATCTAGTTAAAATCAGTGAAAGACATGAACAGGCATGTCATCAGAAAAGATATATGAATGGCAAAGAAGGACATGAAAAGATGTTCAGCATCACCAGCTGCTAGGGAAATGCAAAATAAGATGATGATGAAGTATAAATTGTGACAATATGGAATGCTGTCAAGGATGCAGAGGAACTAGAGCTCTCACACACTGCTTGGGGAAAATAAAATTGTACAGCCATGCTGGAAGACAGTTTGGCAATTTCTTCTTTAAAATCTGAGCATATACTTACCATACAACCTAGCAACTGTACATGTGGGCATTTATCTCGGAGAAATGAAAACTAAGGTTTACACAAAAACCTGTATACATATGTCCCCAGGTTCATTACTTGTAATACCTGAAAGGTGTATAAAAACAAAATATCCCACAATAAGTGAACAGTTAAACTGTGGTCTGTTCATGGAATACTACACAACAATAAAATTAATAAACTATGGATATACACACTAGATGGATCTCAAGGGCACTGTGCTAAGTGAAAAAATCCAATCTCAAATGGTCATACAGTATGATTCCCTCTGTAACATCCTCAAAATGACAAAATTATACAGGTGGAAAACAGAAAAGAGTATGTATTGAGGGGGGAGGGTAACCAAAGGGAGATCTTTATAGTGATGGAATAATTCTATATCTTTTTTTTTTTAATGTTTTATTTATTTTAGGAGAGAGAGAGAGACAGCGTGAGCAGGGGAGGGTCAGAGAGAGAGGGAGTCACAGACTCTGAAACAGGCTCCAGGCTCTGAGCTGGCCGTCAGCACAGAGCCCAACGCGGGGCTCGAACCCACGAACCGCGAGATCATGACCCAAGCGAAAGTCGGACGCTTAACCGACTAAGCCACCCAGGCGCCCCGGAATAATTCTATATCTTAAAAAAAATCTGGGGACGCCTGTGTAGCTCAGTCGGTTAAGTGTCCGACTTCGGCTCAGGTCATGATCTCATGGTTTGTGGGTTCAAGCCCCATGTTGGGCTCTGTGCTGACGGCCAGCTCAGAGCCTGGAGCCTGTTTCAGATTCTGTGTCTCCCTCTCTCTCTGACCCTCCCCTGCTCACGCTGTCTCTCTCTCTCTCTCAGAAGTAAATAAAACATTTAAAAACATTAAAAAAAAATTTTTTTTAACTTTTAAAATTTAAGTAATCACTACACCCAATGTGGGTCTTGAACTCATGACCCAGGTATTAAGACTGAGCCAGCCAGGTGCCTCTTTGTATCTTAATCGGTGCAATGGTTATACAAATCTACTCATTTTAAAGTGACACACAACTATACACATCTTTTGAACCAACATCAATTTCCTGGCCTTGATACTGTACTATAACTATGTAAGATATAACCAGTGAAGGATATGTGGAATCTCTGTACTATCTACACAACTTACTGTGAATCTTAAATTATCAAAATAAAAGTTAAAAAAAACTAGGGCGCCTGGGTGGCTCAGTCGGTTAAGCATCCAACTTCGACTGACAGCCAGCTCAGAGCCTGGAGCCTGTTTCAGATTCTGTGTCTCCCTCTCTCTCTGACCCTCCTCTGCTCGCTCACGTGCGCTCTCTCTCTCTCTCTCAGAAATAAATAAAACATTAAAAACATTTTTTTAAATAAGTTAAAAAAATTTAAAGGAGCAAAATGTCCTAAAAAATATCACATGATCATATGTATATATCTTTAAATAAGTAAAATATCAAACTATTAAGAGTTACTCCTCCAGTGGACTCCTTCACTACCTACATTAAATATTTCTAAAATTTCTAAATTTTATGCCATGAGCATGCAATACTTGAAAACCAAAGGGAAAAGGCTCAAGAAAATGAAAACACTATTATTTCTCACTGTTTGAAGCATATCACACAAATAGATATGAATAGAAATTTAAGAAAGAATATCAATTAAACTCAATTAATAACCTATGTATGCATATAGACACTAAAAAAAAATAGTGAGGCAACTAGCAAACCCAAGAGGTCCAAAAAATATCTGATTACAGATCCAGCTCCATCACCCATTACCAGTGTGACTTTGGAAAATGACTTAACTTTTGTACTTTAAGAGACCAAGAGATTACAAAGAGAAACTGGTCAGAAATATTAAACATACAATGCTTTGTAAATCAGGATGACAGAATTCTTAAAATAGTAGAATTGGAAGTGACCTGATAGATTTAGTACAATTCCTCAACTGATAGCTGAAGAAACAAAGTTAAGTAAATTTCAGACAGCTATTTTGCAACAGAATTTAATAAATAACCTAGAAAGTATAACAGTTAAGAATGCTGGCTCTGGAATCAAACTGCCTTGGTTCAAATCGATTTACCACTCACAGCTATGTGAACCTGCATTAGTAACTTAACCTCCTTGGGCCTCATTATTTTATCTGCAAAATGGAGAGAATAGTAGTTCTTACTCCACAGCCTTATTGTTAAGACTACATGGACTTATACATGTAATGCTTTTGTAATAATGCTTGACAAATAAAAACTGCTCAGTAAATAAAAGCTAATATTGCCATCATCATTAACTCCTTTTTCTGCCAGTAATGCCATAGACCTGAAGTTAAATCATTAGGATAGAAACTTATCAACTAATAGTCAAACCCACTTTTTTTTTTAAACATATATTTGTTTATTTTGAGAGAGAGAGAGAGAGCACGCAAGCAGGGGAGGGGCAGGGAGAGAGAGGATCCAAAACAGACTCCATGCTCAGCACAGAGCACCGCATGACACGGGGCTGGATCTCACAAACTGTGAAATCATGACTTGAGCTGAAATCAAGAATTGGATGCTTAACTGACTGAGTGACCCAGGTGCCCCCAAACCCACTCTTAATTTAATCTTTGGGTTAATATGAAATAATTATAAATATTTGAAAACAGCTGTAAAATCTTATTAAGGTTTTGCTCAAGATGGAATTACTTTTCAGGGAAACAATGTAATCAAATAACAAACTGAAAAATAAAATAAAAATAGTGATTCCAGTTAATCAGTGTAGACTTCAACTCAACATGAGTTTCTCATATAAAGATTTATTTAATATCATGTTAACTAAATAAAAATATTTCAACAGAAGCATACCAACATTTAAAAAAATATGCTATAAGTTGATGCAATTGATTATTGTTGCTATCTAAATGTACTTCTAGGGGTGCCTGGCTGGCTCAGTCGGTGGAGCATGTGAATCAGCATCCCAGAGATACAGGTCAAGCCCCATGCTAGGTGTAGAGATTACTTAAAAATAAAATCTTTAAAAAGAGAGTACTTCTATACCTTAACAATTAACTTGGGAAATTTTCCTAAAGTGACAGGCTGAGCCTGGGTGGCTCAGACGGATAAGCTTCTGACACTTGATTTCAGCTCAGGTCATGATCTCACAGTTTGTGAGAGCCACTCAGCCACTGACTGAGCCACCCAAGTGCCCCCAAAAACTTTACTTTCTGTGTTTTCAGAACCAATGTTGAGGTTCATATGATGATAATAATTTAAATATGCTGGATTTTTCTTGTAGTTTCACTTGATTGTGTGTACTCTAAAATTCTAGAATATAACCTGAAGTAATTATCATACTTAAAAACCACATATTGTCTTTAAAAACCATATATTAAAATGCCTCTAAAGGAATTTATAACTGATTAAACTTGATTCATAAACACAAAATATGCTGTTTTTGAAACTTATTACTGATTTGGCACACAGTAAAATTTTTAAAAATTATCATTTCCAAGTGACCATATCCCAAGACAAAAGAGAGGGGGAAGAAGGGTGCCTGGGTGGCTCAGTCAGCTAAATGTCGGACTTCAGCTCAAGTTATGATCTCCCAGTTTGTGGGTTCCAGCCCTGTGTCAGGCTCTGTGCTGACAGCTTGTACCCTGGAACTTGCTTTGGTTTCTGTGTCTCCCTCTCTCTGCCCCTCCCCTTCCTCACTCAGGCATGCTCTCAGTCTTTCAAAAATAAATCATTAAAAAATTTTTTTAGGGGTGCCTGGGTGGCTCAGTTGGTTGAGCGTCCAACTTCGGCTCAGGTCATGATCTCACGGTTCGTGGGTTCAAGTCCTGCGTCGGGCTCTGTGCTGATAGCTAGCTCGGAGCCTGGAGCCTGTTTTAGATTCTGTGTCTCCCTCTCTCTCTGACCCTCCCCTGCTCATGCTGTCTCTCCCTCTCTCATAAATAAATAAAACATTAAAAAAAAATGTTTTAAAAGAGGGAAAAGAGATTTTTAAAAATTATATAAAGTTAATGTTAATATATTCTCTGTAAAGCAATTACACATAGTTGAACTCATGCTAAAATAACCTTAAATCCAATTTTAGCTAATAAAGCTTACTTATTATACAGTTAATACAGACAAATTATACCATTTTACAGATCCATAAGCCAGAGCATAATTTAACTTTTATAAAAGTAAAAAGCCTAAACTATAATCTAGAAGGACAAAGATTACTTTGGGCATTTAGTGCTGCAGTTTGTAGTATTTAGGACTATGCAGCTTTTTTTCTGGTCCCATTTTTATTTTTTTATCCTATTTTTAAATCTTTTCATCAAGCAAACAAAAACTATTATTTTCTCTTTCTTTTTTTAAACATTTATTCATTTATTGTTTAGAGAGAGCAGGGGAGGGGGGCAGAGAAGTGGGGGGACAAAGGATCTGAAGCAGGCTTTATGCTGACAGCAGAGAGCCCCATGTGGGGCTCAAACTCACAGTGATGGGACATGACATCATGCCTAAGCCAAGATCAAGAGTCAGATGTTTAACTGCCTCAGCCACCCAGGTGCCCCAGTTTACCTTCGTAAGCGGAGAGCACTGTTTCCAAAACATCTATGAAATCTGCTATAATTTCAAAACAGTTACAAAGACACTGAACCAATTTCTACCAACCATTTTTGAAACTCTAGCAGTTGATTCTTTACTATTTTGTTATATCCCACTTCTGAGCAGTAGAGTTTGAGGCAGCGCATCTGAACAAATTAAACTGCCTTCTTCGTTACAACATCATTTTTTTGGCTGCACTTCAGTTCAGGGAGATTTTTTGGCTGCCCAGATCATGCAATCTCATATACTATTAAAAAAAAAAAAAAAGTCATGTATACCAAAGAACCCATACTTTTTCTGGCTCTAACTTGCCTTTAATCTAAGAATCCCACTAGCAGGATGCATCTAATTCTATATCACATCCAGAACCATCTCAGCTCAATGAGTAAGAATCTAATTAGACAATATTGTCCAGTTTAAACCTGCAGTTGCAGTAAGATGTTTTACACAATGATGATAATTTAGTAGTAAATTTGATGATGGGGATCTTGATCTGGCTGCAGGCCAGTACAAAGAAATGAACCAGCAAAGAAGTATATAAATTCCAATTCTTATTCCAATCACTAAAAATGATATTTGGAAAGCTAGTAGTTTGACATATTGATTGGTAATATCCTTATTTTTAAATATGCTACACCTTCAAATCAAATCAACATGATGGAAAATGAGAAACTGGCTCAATATTTCAAAATCCATTACAATATTGTGAAAATATACTAAATCTAGACTCAAAATTTAATGTATGGTTTTGGCAATCTTTGACTTTCATGACAATATTATATTGATGAAACTGATATTGATTTAACTTAGTCTCAAAGTTCCAAACTACAACCAATTTGCAGACATTTTCAATAACTCAGCGATACAGAGAAACTTACAAGATTTAAAATTAGCAGAATTCGTGGTTCTCACCATCTAGATTTAAAATTAGCAGAATTCGTGGTTCTCACCACCTACTAGAATGTCTTACCTGTCAAGAATTTTAAGAGGGCAAACGGTCAAGATAGATAAAGACACTACCTCTCTTGTCCAGTGCCACAATTTAAAACACTCAACTAAGCCCACAATAAAAATCTAAGACAAATATAAATATAGGTCACTGACTCCATAACACTCTTTAGAAGTACACATGATGAAAACTATTTTATGGTGAAAGACTGTGACAAAACTATTGTAACCAAGTTCTCCTAGTTTCTACTATGCTAAGCAAGAGCAAAGATAGAGTCATATTATGTTACATTCTGCACTGAAGTGATTTTATTACCAGGAAGACCCAATGTGTAGGGAAGTAACAGAATATTTCAATATGGAGACATGAAGTCTAGACTCAGCTAGAAGGTTAAACTTAAGATCCAGTGATGACAGTGCTGTGGATATGGGGGGAGAGAGCCCAGGAATATTCACACAAGTCTGCCACAATTTCATATCCCATATGCATGTGACAAATTACCAACCAGTGACAGAGGCATCATGTAAACACTGAATTGTTCTCCAAGCATGCCCAGTCCATACTCTCCAATTTTTAACTTCTGGATTTCTCAAAGCAAGAGGACAGTAAGACCTAAAGTAAGAATTCTGTCATGACTCATGGCTATTTTAGATTCACCCTACTTAACACCATATACTACATCAGGTCAGAAGGTAAGAATTTTCAAGTAAGAGCTACTTAATACAGTCATTCTTATAAGACAAAATAATAATAATATTCATTAGAGGGGCACCTGAGTGGCTCAGGTCATGACCTTGCAGTCCGTGAGTTTGAGCCCCAGGTCAGGCTCTGAGCTGACAGCTCAGCTGTGCTGACAGCTCAGAGCCTGGGGCGTACTTTAGATTCTGTGTTTCTCTCTCTCTCTGTCCCTCCCCGGCTCATGCTCTGTCTCTCGGTCTCTCTTTCAAAGATAAATAAACATAAATTATACCACTTCACTTAATAGTTTAATTTTCAGTAATATTAAGATGTAACCTTAATAGAGAGTTCTATTTCAGTTCCCTTCAGTAAGTTTTTAAATGCCATGACTTTTATTTAGACTTTTATTTAGACTTTTATTTTATTATAAAGGCAAGATCTTTAGAGATAATCTCAGTCTCGTGAGGGTAAACAGAAACAGAAACAATAGTAATACTATGTAACCTCCAACCAAAGATTCTTTGACAACAGTTAAAGCAAAGAATTCATCTCTCCTTTGAAGAAATAATTACTAGTCCACTAAGCATTTGAAGATATGACACAGTCTATATATACAAGCTAATTTAAAAGCTTTTGCAATAAAGTACATTTTCACTGCGTGAAAATTAAATAGATACCTGTTTAGAGAAGAAACACTTGATTAAAAGTTTGTTCTGAAATGGGCCACGAACGTGCAAAACATACAATGAAATAAAAAGTTGCAAAAGTAACTACATATGAAACATAGCTAAAGTCAAAGACTGCTTGAAGCCATATTATAATTTAACAATTACAAAAGGAAATTAACTTACTTATACTAAAGCGAATGTAAGTATTGCAATCACTATTTTTCTGGCACAATTACTGTTTTGGTACTACATCTTCTATCCCAGTCCCTCGCCTATCCCAGTTCTATTTACTGACAACTGCAAGCATCCTCTGTTCTTACTTTTCTAGATGACTCTCCTAAAAATATGATTTGTACAATATATATAAAGTTGCATTAATACTGGTCCTGCGAATGTCTCAAAAGGACTTCTCCAATTCTCAAGAAGCGACTCAAATCCTGGAGTTACGGGTGAGAGAAAGAGCTGGTACTCCTGGACTGTAGTGATTTCACATATACAGCTGACCCTAAAACAACATGGGTTTGACGTGCACAGGTCCACTTATATGCACATTTTTTTCCGGATAAATACAGCACAGTACTGGAAATGTATTTTCTCTTATGATTTTCTTAACATTTTCTTTTCTCTAGCTTACTTTATAATAAGAATACCGAATATAATACACACAACATACAAAATGTGTTAATCAACTGTTACCAGTGAGGCTCTGGGGCAACAGGCTATTAACTAAGTTTTCGTAGAGTCAAAAGTTATCGGGGATTATGACTGCATGCTTCTAACTCCCTGTTGTTCAAGGGTGAATTGTTGTTTTAAAAACCCTTTTAACCTGCATTGATCATACTTTCACCCTGTGGTAAATAAAAATAATCTGTCAACTCAAACTGTCAAAGTGGAACCAGTCAATACTGAGTCTCTGTAAAACCTAAGTGTCCAAATTTTTGTTCTGAGGTTATTTTTTTTTTAACTTAATGGTAGTGCATTAAATCTTTTTTAAAGATCTAAACTTGTCTGGTATTTAAAGCAAACTTTAAGAAAAAAATTTTTTTAAAAAAAAAACCACGCTATTACTGTTAGAAAAAACCCAAATGATATCTTTATTTTCAGAATCACTCCCTTTCTCTATCTTTCCCAAACATCACTTCCTTTTTACTACTTCCCCCAGTCGTTCCGGCAAATCAGTGTTCAACACCAACCCCGGATTATTAAAATGATCCGCTGTCTACAAATAAGAAAGTCCCATATTCCAAGCATATTACCCTAGTGATCTTCGACGCTTTCAAAGACACCTGTGCAAATGCCAAAACCCTAAATTAGATCCCCAAGGGCTCTTTTTCTTTCTTGACCCCATTTCTCTTTTTATGGCCCTTTAGGTCAGACGACTTCCTAGCCTACAGCCTCCACCTTTTCCAATTAAACCGAAATCCTTCCCCTAACTACCCCCACCTCCCGACTCTGGTCAGCTACCTCATCAGTCACAACCCGGTTCTGTCTCTCTCGCCAGGCAGTAATATCGACCGTGTTCCTGATTCCTACGATCCCGCGCCCCCACTGCCAAATCCTGGAGCATCTCTTCCTCCAGTCCTGCATTCATGCGGGACCCCCTCGATCTGCTTCCCTCACTATTCGGCTCTCAAAACCTTCCAAGCCCTTGCCTCTTCAAGGCCACCTCTCCCTCAGTCTCCCACTCTCCCACCTCACCTCAAGGCCCTCGACTCAACAGCCTCCATTTCCTAAAGATTCCATTCTAGAGCCGACTCTCCAGGCTCCCTCAACCGTCGCCTGTGGCCCCTCCAGATCCCAGTCCTTCGCAGCCCCGGTTCCGCCCCTGACTCCCAACTCATCCTCCGCTGCAAGCGCCCCCCAAACTCCCCTCTCCTCAGGCTCAGCTCCGGCTCACCTCTGCAGTCCGAGTCGGGCTCCCCCGACCCAACTCCGAGTCGGTGTCCGAGACGTTGTCGGAGTCCCGGGCTCTCCGGGCCTCGCAGGAGTGAAGCGCCTCGAGAGGCGGCGGCGGAGCCCGGGGAGGAGAGCCGGAGCGGAGGCGGGGGCGGTGGCGGCTGCGCGCAGGCATCGCCACGGCCTGCCTTGGTCGCGCCGGCAGCCGCTTGAATCCGAACCGGAACTGCTTCGGGAGGAGGGGCCCTACCGGAGAGAGGCGGAGCTTACGGGCGGGGGTGGGGCCCAAACCGGAAGGGTCGCGGGACTCCAGCTGGGCGGGGGGAAGGAAAACCGCAGCAAGGAAATCCGAGAGCGCATGCGTCAGGCTCAACGCCAAAGTGGGAGAAAATAAATGGCTGGTGAAGTTGGGTTGGGTCTATGGGACTATTAAATGGGGTTTGGGAACAAGAAGAAATTACCTAATTCCTTTGGAGGGAGCCAGCTCCTCTGCAAGAGCCAATGTCCAATGATCATTGTTACCATTTATTGTCTCTTTACTTTCTGACAGTGCTTATGCCAAATGCTATACAAATATCTCACGTAATCTTTGTGCCAACTCTGCAGGGTATTATAACACAGAACTGCCAAAAAACCTACCTGAGGTACCAAAGTTAATACGCGCTGAAGCCAGTAGTCTTGCTTAAATCTACCTTAAGATTCTGTGCTCTTCTCACTCTATTCTCAGAGAGACCCTAACCCAGGCCTAGAATTGGCATAAACCAAGTCCAAAACCACCTGTGACCTGGGATCCAAACCCTCCTTGATCTTGCTTCCCCATCAAGTGCAGAGCAGACTTCGGAGGCTCTGATGGAATGGAGACAGGTTCTGGGGGGGCAATGAGTGCCTACTCCTCCCATGGGATGACTCGCTATAGCCTTTACCCTCAAGCTGGACTCAAGGCCAGAGGCAGCTGGGAGCCTTCCCACTGATGAGGGAGCATAAGGCAAGCTGAGGGCAAAGCACAAGCTAACAACACCCCTTCCCACCCCAGACCCCTGTGGTACACATGTGACATTCCTCAGGCACTCTGAGCTGCCCAAAAACAAAAGAAAGGACAGAAAACAAATAGTTAAGGGGCACCCGGATGGCTCAGTCAGTTGCATTTCTGACTTCAGCTCAGGTCACCATCTCACGGTTCTTGGGTTCAAGCCCCACGTCAGGCTCTGTGCTGACAGCTCAGAGCATGGAGCCTGCTTCGGATTCTGTGTCTGTCTCTCTTTCTGTCCCTCCCCTACTTACCCTCTGTTTCACTCTCTCAAAAATAAACTTTTTAAAAAAAGAAAACAAATGGTTAAACTGAGAATCTACAGCAGTTTACAAATACCTTAGTAAATTACAAGAAAAAGGCGATCTTACCAATAGTTTAATCTCCAGGAACTCCCTACCATCTTAAAGATAATGCTTTGCTAGAGGGAAAAACAACTTTAGCTTGACAATAGCTAGGTCTTCAGTAACCTGTGAGTTTTAGCATATGAAAATCCTTTAAGAAACTTCCTATTGACTTTACCTTCCCCAACTCCATAGCATATAACCAGTCACTCTTCACAACCCCAGTGCAGCTCTTTCTGTCCAGGATCCTGTCCCCAGGCTTTAATAAAATCACCTTTTTGCACCAAAGGTGTCTTCCAGAATTCTTTCTCGGGTGTCAGCTCTGAACCCCCACTACCCCAAAACCCCATCACCACTGTAACTCATATTCTTCCCGACCCATCAAGGCCTTCACAAACTCACCTGAGAGCGGGCAAGGCCTCTTACCTCTTTTGCCCATAACTGCCTCAGGCAAGAGAGCAGATATAGACTTCTCTTAGTTTCTGTTGTGGGCTAAAGCCCTCCTAAGCAGGGCAATCTCCCTCCCATCCCAAAAATGTTTCTGATGACAGTTCCTTTGGCTCTTCAGAAAGTCTAGGGCAACATTCACTTCCCTCCTCCCCCTCCCTTTGATGTACAGAGCCATTTCAGCTTTCTCTTTTGAGAAATCAGCCACCTTCAGTACAGAACTATGTTCAAACCTTCCCCCACAAACCCCATGGGCATCCTTGAGATGAAGCTTTCCATGCCTCCTCTCCACATTTTTCTGACTCTACAACTCTGGAAACTTCCCCTGAGCTGCATAGTCCAGAGGCTCACTCAGCAGCCATATGTGGCCCACCCAGACCTGCAGAGCTTTTTTTAATCATTCATCCTTGGAATCAATCACCCCCTCTCCACCCTGGATCTCCACGTTAACTCAGTCCTCAGAACTAAATAACCTTCCTCGGGGCCCAAAGCCTATTAGTTCAACAAATGTTTCTTAGGCATTACTATGTGTTAGATACAGAATATCCTTTGTTTCATTTAATCCTCACAATTCTTTGAGTAAGTACAATTATCCTTACTTTACAGATGAAGAAACTGAGATGGAGAAATAAAGTGATTTGCAGACATATGATGGGTTCCATATTGTCACGGAGTCTGGGGTTAGGGGAGTGACTTGGGGGGAAAAGTCCTGTTCTCTCTGGAGGCTCCACGACTTGCTGAGTCACTTGCTTCTGTCCCACCTGTGCCTGCCAATCTCCAGTAAGGAGAAATGACACTGGAGAGGCGGAGAGGAGTGACCGCAGAGACAGAGGGCTGGGGCTGGCCCATGGCTGAAGCCTCAGTCCCAGAGCTGAGGGGAGATGCCGAAGCCACACCTTGCCCCAGCGTTCTGGAACTGGAGGAGCTCCTGAGGGCAGGGAAAGTTTCTTGCAGCCACGTGGACGAAGTTTGGCCCAACCTTTACATAGGAGATGCGTGAGTGGTAGCTGGTGGGAAAGGGTGTGGGGAAGGGGACAAGGAGAAACAGTTCTTGGGCTCTTTACCAAAGACAGGGAGTGGGGTGGAACAAGGCAAATAGTTCTGCTCTGCACATCTCAGGCTAGGGACTGACTCTAGGACTCCTGTATGCTGGGCTAAGTGCAGTGATCAGGTGTGACCACCAGGGGGAGCAAAGCTTTTGCCTGCCTGGATGATTGGAGCTCCCAGAGGATTCACACATCTTCTGATATATCCTGGACAACTGGCCAGTCAGGGACAGAGAGGCCTGGGGAATGGTTCTTTCTGGTTATGACATGGGATGGACAGAGAGCTCCCCTTTCTGGGTCCAGCGTTCTCTGGACTTAGGGTGGGTGAGGAAGGTAAATCAGGGGTGTCATTAAACATTTGCAAATTAGAAGCAGGTATGAGGTGGTGGCCAGAAGAGGCCAGTTGTGCGTGGGAGGGCATGGGGCAGGAAAGGAGGGGCAGCTGGATTCCAGGGCTGAGGCAATTCTTTCCTTCCTGTTTTGGCCAAAGCAGGAGCAGATCACCTCCGGTAGCAAAGAGGGTCTGAAGATAATTCCCTATACTACCAACCCTTCCACCACAAAGCTCTGAGGGTGGGGCTCAAGCTTACTGGGTTCCTTCTTGGGTCCCTTTGGACCTCTGAAGCAGGGGGGGCAGACAAAACCTCCCTTCTGGACCCCAGTGGCTTAACCAGCATCCAGCCCCATTCCTCCCCCTTCCTAGGGCCACGGCAAATAACCGCTTTGAGCTATGGAAGCTGGGCATCACCCACGTGCTGAACGCAGCCCACGGCGGACTCTATTGTCAGGGCGGTCCTGACTTCTACGGCAGCAGTGTGACCTACCTGGGCGTGCCAGCCCATGATCTCCCCAATTTCGACATCAGTGCCTACTTCTCCTCAGCAGCTGACTTCATCCACCGTGCCCTCAGCACACCCGGGGGTAGGAGTTGGGTCTGTACCTATATTCCATCCTGCTCAGTCATGGCAGCAGCGGGGGGAGCAAGATATCCAGTTTCCCCTCAGATATCAGTGCTTTCCCATTCTTAGATTTTCAAAAGCCTTCAGGTTTTTAAAAATTCTCTGCTCAGTGCTCCAACAATTTATCCAACCTCACTGGTTCACAGACACGGAAACTGAGGTCTAGAATACAAGGTCATGTCACGAATTAGGAGCAGTCCTGGGACTGAAAGCCAAGTTTCCCAAATGGCAAAACAGTTCTTTCTCCGCATCATTCAGCCGTGAGAAATTGCCATTTAGTACCTAGATGTCTGGATTCTACCCCCAAGGTATTTTCAAATGGAAAGAAAAACACAAACTTAAAAAAATTTTTTTTAACGTTGTATTCATTTTTGAGAAGCAGAGATAGCATGAGCAGGGGAGAGCAGACACACACACAGAATCCAAGGCAGGCTCCAGGCTCTGAGCAGTCAGCACAGAGCTGACACGGAGCTTGAACCTACAAAATGTGACATCATGGCCTGAGCCGATGTCAGACGTTTAACTGACTGAGGCACCCAGGTGCTCCTAAAAAACAGACAAACCTTTAATACCCAGGATAGATCAAAGGAGGCTGGGGAAGCTGGAGCCCCCGCTCTGGGTGAGAGCCATGCCCCTTGTTACCTGACCCTGAACAAGCCAGTGTCCCTCTCTGGACTTCAGTTTCTCATCTATGTGACAGGAAAGACAAGACTATGGCTCGCAGCACTCTTTAGCATCCAGAGCACTTTGGCATTTATTTGTTTGTCACACATTCATTTACCAGCTATTTATTATCTTTTCTGTGCCAGGCACTGAACTAGAAAAGGCAGGGTCCCTGCTCTAATGGAACTTGCATGTTTTGTGGAAAGACAGTCAAAATGTGGAGTATCATGGGTACTATTCATTTGAATGGGTAAATGTGAAGAGATAAGGGAGCACAGAAACAGGGCAAAGGTGCTCAGTCCAGAGGACCAGGAAGTAAGGAGACTTCCCTCTACAACAGTATTCACTGGACCACATACAAAAAGGATGAGCTGCTCTGTGATTCAACTGATACCATGAGTGGTCAGGAAAGCCTGCACAAGGAAATCATGTCCTAGCTGAAACCTGACAGATGAGTAATAAACATTAGTCAGATCATAAGCCAGAGAATTTTTTTAAATGTTTTATTTATTTCTAGGAGAGAGAGAGATAGTGTGAGCAGGGGAGGGTCAGAGAGAGAGGGAGACACAGGATCTGAAACAGGCTCCAGGCTCTGAGCTATCAGCACAGAGCCCGATGTGGGGCTTGAACCCATGAACTGTTAGATCATGACCTGAGCAGAAGTTGGAAGCTCAACCAACTGAGCCACCCAGGCACCCCCAGAGAAGTTTTACAGGTAGTTGGAATAGCATGTTGTAAGGCTGGAGGCCAGACACCATAAGATGTTTAAGGAACTAAAAGTTACCCAGTCTTCTTAGGTCTGAAGGCTGGGGTGAGACAGCCTGAGATGAAGCTGTAAGGGCAGCAGGGCCAGCTCACAGAAGGTCTTGTAAGCCGTGTTAAGGAGTTTGGACCCTATCCCAAGGGTAGGCAAAATAGCTGTTGGTATACCCATGTGACCAATCAGGATACTGAGAACCATAAAGGCTGGATGGTTTGCGCAGGGTTACATTGTATACCCAAGGCAGAGCGGGGAAAGGGACTTGGGTCTCCGCCCCTGCCCGTGGGTGGGCCAGCTGAAGGGGAAGGATCTTTCATCAGGATGTCTTCCTCAGCCAAGGTCCTGGTGCACTGTGTGGTAGGGGTGAGCCGCTCCGCCACACTGGTGCTGGCCTACCTCATGCTACGCCAGCAGCTGTCCTTGCGCCAGGCAGTGATCACCGTGAGGCAACACCGATGGGTCTTCCCCAACCGAGGCTTCCTCCACCAGCTCTGCCAGCTGGACCAGCAGCTGCGGGGTGCAGGCCGGAGCTGAGGGGCCAGGTGAGGGCTGGGCAGGGGATGACGGGGTGAGGGGGTAAAGCTGGGTGCAGTGAAGAAGTGAGAGGTCAAGTAAGGGCTGGATGGGGAACACAGAAAAGGAAGGCCAGTGAGGGCAGGCAGGGGACATGGAATGGGACCAGTTCAGAAGTGGGTTGTCAGGGCTGTGTGTGGCCAGAAGTGAGGGTCGAAGGGGGCCTGGCTGAGGCAACCTTTCAGAAGGACCCTTTCTCTCCCAGCCCACTCATGTTCTTCAGACCCCTGAGAGGATGGAAAGGTTAGGAAGGAAAGAGGTGGAAAGCATAAAATGGAAGAGGTGAGTCCTTCTTACCTGGTCCTGATGCAGCCCTGCCCTGCTTCCTTGGCCAAAAGCCGGCGGGGGCTTACCTGAACCCCACTAAGGCAGCAGTACAGCCAGTCCTGACACCTGTGGGCTGTCTGGACCTTCCCACACCTCTGCCTCCCTCCCCCCACCCAGGTCCAGACCCCAGCTTCAGCTCTGGTGGGAAAGTGGGGCTGCAGCTGTCACTCCAGGCTTGGTTAATTTTCGTGTCAGCCCTGCCTCACCCTTCTCACAACAGAGAACAGGTGCTCCTGCCACCAGCCATGGCCTCCTCACACGAGCCCTGCGTGATATAAAGTTCTCCTGCCATTGTGCCATTCCATTCCCTGCCTCGGACCCAGCACCCCACTCCCTACCTGCCCTCCCCCAATCAATCTGATTGATTGATTGTGTAGTGTGTTCAGAGCATTAGCAGACGGTCCTTAAGTTGCAGAGGAGGAACAGACCCTCCACACCTCCTCCCTCAGGCCTCCCTCATTCCTGCTGGAGGCCTCCTGTATCCCCAGCTGCCAAGTCGAAGGAGTGGGCCTCTACCAACAGCAACCACTGCTTCTCAGGCTTCCGGCCCACAAGTGGTCACTGAGGTGCTGCTTCAATTTCTTTGGCACCAGCCCCGTTTCCCTCCAGCTCAGCTGGGAGGAGACAGGGACGTCTCTTCCTGCGGTGGAGGGGCTGCGCTGGTTACCAGCACTGTGAGGGAGCTGCAGAGTCCCTTCTTCTCCCACCACGTCCAGGCTGGGTCTGTTTTGTCTGTCCCCCAACAGCCCACCAGCCTCACATTCCCAACCCCCCTGAGGGCCATCAGCTGGGGAGGTAAGCCTCCTACCCATGCCGTGCCTTCCATCTCTCCTCAACCCTGACTTGGGCTGTGTGCCCAGTGCCCACTGGCTCAGAAGGGCTGACAGCTGGGGGTGGGGGACAGGCCCAGGCTTCTTGAGAGTCGGAAAAGTGGCAGATTTCTCCTACCAAGAGCTTCCCAGGATGTGGACTGAATTTCCCCCTGCCCGCCCCCCCCCATTAAAAGCTGTTTTTGTGTCTGAATTGGTAACTGGCACCACCACAAGGGAGCTGTCCAGCAACACTGACCCCTTCCTGATACTTTGAGAAGGATGAGCATCTTGGGGGGGGGGGGGGGGACGAGGGCAGGACAGAGAGCTGAGCTAGCTTTAGAGTGTGGGGGTGAGTGTAATAGAAGAAAATTAAGGTTCGAGCTGTGGTTGAGATTAGGCCTGGGGCTGAGCTGGGTGGGAAATGGTTGTGGGGAGCTCTGCGGGTGTGGGGTGCCAAGAGAGAGGCAGGAATGGCGCGTTCCCCTCCTGCTCTCTCCTCTACACAGGCTTCAGGAAACTGGTAGAAAGCAGATCTCTGAAGAGACCCAATTGCCCCACTTCCTTAGCACACTTCCTTCAGGTGCCTGTGCTACTGGAGTCTATACAGCAGCCCTTAGGGACTCTGAAAGATTGGGGGGGGGGGGATTGGTCATTTCTCTCCATGAGCCCTGGGCCCCAGACCTGCCTTCTCTCTCCCAGCACCTGTACCCACTTGACCTTACACAGAGGGCTGCAGAGGCAGGTTTAGGTGGCAGTTCTTGCCCCTGCCCTGACAAGTGCCAGCCATTCTGGGCCTTGGGTTGCCTGCCTATAACATGGAGCTCATCTCTTCCCCAGAGCTGGTCGTTACTCCCTGCCGCAGGGCCGTGCCATTTTGCTAACCCGACACTGGTCCTGTTGGTGCTGCTGGAGGCTCTGGCCCAGGTGGATTCCAAGAAGACGGTAAGAACCCAGTGTGGGGTCCGCCCTAGAGCCTGCTGCTCCATCTGCTCCCTCCGGCCGCCTGCTGCACTCCCTGCCAGCCACTGCCTTCAGTCCCGGCAGGTGGGAATGGTCTACCTGCTCAGCCAATCCCGGAGGCTCCTTAGCCAGGGACTCCAGGTTCCCTGGGGTGGGGGGATGGGGGTGGGGGGGGAGAGTGGGAGGGGATTCTAAGTGTTCATGATTGCCCTTGGCCACAGCTGCCTCCACCACCTCTCCCCAGGGCTCGGGGACCCCAGCAGGGGCTGAGCCTTAGCTCCCTGGAGCTCAGACTTCAGGGAGCCCTGTAGCTGTGGCCGCAAGTATGCATTTGTCTCTGTGTCTGTCTGTCATCTGGGGGTATGAATAGAGGAGTCCTGAAATATATATGAAGAGGGTCTCTGGAGAGCAGGAAGGATTCTTAACAGGCCCAAATGCAAGGTCCCTAACTGACCACAGTGGCCTTGGGAAGGACCTAAAACACCATCTTGCTGGCCTCAAGGGCACAGTGAGGTCTGGGTTAAGAATACTTTCTGGGGGAAGGAGGAGTCTGGCAGAGGGCAGAGTGGCTTCTGGACACACAGCCTCTGACGGCAGGCCAGGGCAGGTCTAAAGGCCTGCTCTGAACCCCACTCACACCTTTGTGAAGTGTACCCACACCTCCTTCAGCCTCAGTCTTCTAGATCTTAATCCCAGGCCAGTCCTATAACCCTCAGCCCCCAACTAAGCACCCCTGGACCTGGGTTCTGATGTTGGCATCACTGCCAGTTTGTGTCTGGTGTTGGCTAGTCTCTTTTCTGTCCTCCTCCATGGAAGATCCTTCCAGCTTTAACCTTCTGCCCATCCTTCACACCACCCTCGAAGGCCAAGGGAACTGTTAAAATGACCTATTGGATCTTCCTTCTCCCTGCCCCACATATGCATACACATCACAAGCAGACCCCCATGAGCTGCCTCCACTCCCAGCAAGGCCAGATGCCTGGCTGGGCTTGGCACTGACCATGCCAGGGACCCGGTGAGTGAGTTGCAAGTGTCAGGGGGAGGCCAGAAGAGGGGAGAGGCACATCATGCTTTATAATTAAACTCAAATCAAAAAATAGAAACAGCATCAAGTGTGCGGAGACAGGCAGCTGGAAGCCGGCAGCACAAAGTGGCCGTCAGAGAAGACTACAGCCTGGGCCAGATACCCCCACAGGTGGGTGAGTGCCCCTGTCTCAGGGGGGCCATAGAGCATGCTGAGTCATGAGGGCCAGGGTACCTGTGCCTCTGTGTGTTGTGGAGAGACTGGGTTAGATTGGAGGACAGAGTGGGTTAGAGATAGAGGCACAGACAAAGCAGAGTCATCAGAGAGACCTGGGCTCGAATCCTGGATCCCATGTGACCTTGAACATATTGCTTAATCTCTCTGAGCCTCAGTTTCCTCATCTGTAAAATGGGGATGATAATGTTATCTGCTTCATAAGGGTACTGTGAGGATCCAATGAGAAAATGTAAGCATTTAGCTCTGTCTGGTACGCAGTCCATCCTTAGTAAGTGGTGAATATAATAACAATTATTGCTGGACAGAGAAAGAAAGCTCAAGAGACACAAAGAAATAGAGACTAAGCCTCATTGTCCCGTGGGGAGGTTACCCTCCACCCAGGATATGGCTGAATCTTGAAAGGGTAAGAGTAATAATAGTAGTAATGATAATAATAGTAAGATACACTCTTTTGGGGGCATCTATCATAAGACAGACCCTGTTGGAGGTGCCTTACATTTAGTATCTCATGAAATTCTCACGGCAGCCCCATGAAAAAAACTGGCTTGGAGAAGACCATACAAATACCAGACCTGAGAACTGCCCAGATCTGTCTTCCTCCAGGGCCTGCATGCTGAGTGCAGAGCCCCACCGGCAGCTCGCATTGGCTGGCTGCCCGCCACCCTCCCCAAGGCTCCCTTTACCAGACTCCTCCTGCCCTGAGATCTCTGGCCTCAACTCTCCTGTGGCCGCAGTCCCATCTGGTCTGCCTGGGGAGGAGGAGGGGGAAGCAGAAAGCCTGGGTGGGAGGGAAGTCTGGGAAGACATCTGGAGCTTTCGGCTGAGGAGGTGGATGGCAACAGCTGCCCCCTGCCCTGAGGAGGCCTGTGCCTTGGCCTGAGGCCAGCAGCATGCAGAGTGGTGTGTTCAGGACTATGAGCTCCTATGAGAGGCTGGGGAGAGCAGCACAGAGAGGAGGAGGGATGCACACAAAGACAGAAAACAAATACCTAAACTTGTCAACAGCAGCAGCATAAGAGTGGAGAAAGCCCTGCCCACAGAGGCAGCTGTTCAGCTTAGGGAGAAGACATAGGAAGGAAGCAGAATGAGGGCCAGAGGGAAGGAGAAGATCCAGGCCTGACCTGTCCATACTAAAAATGGTGGGCATATGCTTCACTCTGCAGTGGCCGAGGAGATGTAAGAGAAGGAGTCACTCCAGGTCTAGGGGCAACAGAAACCGGGGGAGCTGCTGCAGCCACTGACTTCCTTTCCTTCTGTGTGCCTGGAGCTTGAAGGATGAGTCCTTGAGCAAGAGGCTGGACCCCCAGTAGGACAGAGTGGACAGATGTGGGTACATCTGTGAGCATCAGCATGTGAGGACCTAGGTGGGACCAGATAAGGAGTACCCCAAAGTCCAAGAAAAAGGCCCCCATTCTCCAGGCTTGGGTCTAAGGCCCCTAGGAGGTTGAAACATGGGCTGTGGCCTCGCAGCCCCCAATTCCTGACTCCTCTGTTGATTCCTCCTCTTCCCAGGAGCCCCCTGGGCCCAGCTGTGTTTCAGCCAGAGCCTGGCTGCCTGCTCCCTGGCACAGCTGGACTGCGATGCACCCATTGGCCACAGGGTGGCGGCCGTACCCCATGCCAAGCTCAGAGGCCAGAGTGGGCCTGCTAGGCTTCTCAGAGCTCCATCTCAGAGCTCCATCTCAGGCAGCTCCGGCTGCAGGCTGCAGACCAGTGTGGTTCTTGGACAACCCTGGGGCCTGGGGCTTTCTCCACCCCAACACACTATGCCGCTCCCTACTCTGTAGCTGCCGCAAACCCAGCCACGGCTCTCATTCTCAGGTCAGACTCCTAGGGAATCCTCAAAGTCAGGCAAGGCCTTAGATGTTTTAGGATCTTAAAAATGAGAAAGACCATAGGCCAGACAGAAGGAAAGACTTGCTGGAGACAACGGATTGAGTTATAGCCATGCTGTCCTCCCTGCCTCTGAAGTTCTCTTTCTACCACTTCAGGTAGCTTCCCATGGACACAGGAAGTTTAGGGCCAAAAGCCTTTCATCCCAATGAGATGCCAAGCAGAGAGGGTTTAGAAGGACGGTGCTTCAGTCGAGAGTAGCCTAGGTCTGCTCTCAGACCCCACCCCCACAGGCTCCAAGGGAAGGACCTGGAATTCTAACCGCTTCACAGCGTTTGTGTTCTGGGCGGAACCTGCCCCAGCCCAGTTCCGCTCATGTGCTGAGTCCTGTCCCTGTACTCAGTCCCCCATTCCCGGCCCCAGACCATGCCCTAGGTAGGTGGCAGGCCACTCAGCCTGCCCTGAGAGGTCACAGTGGGGGATGAAGGGGAAAGCCGGGTCTTCACTTCCACCCTGCCCACCGGCTACCCGCTGGGTGAGCTTGGCCAAGCCAGTGGCCTCCTGGGTGCCCATTTCTTTTCCTGGTCCTGGCGCTGCCTCCCAAAGAGAAAAGATGTTCTTCCCAGTTTGTACCTTCCCTAGTTACTGGCTGAGGGGGGCAGGGACAATTAGCCAAGATAGGCACTCCTTCCCAGCACAGCACCAGACCCAGGTTCTGGTGCCACTGACACCCCAGCACTGCAGGGTCCCGGACACCCTCAGCCAGATGACTCCTGACACAACTCACCCCACCTGGGTGAGGCCTGATCTGCAGCACTGGCCTGAGTCGTGGGGGTAAGGAGGAAAATCCCGGGGCCTATAGGCAGATGTGTGACCCCAACACCAGGCTCTCATGTAGAGACAGATGGATTAGTGACCATTCTCTGGAGTCCCCAACAATGGCAACTGGAAGACGTACAGACAGAACTGAAGGAGCACAACTGGATGGAAACCCCAGGCTTGCTACTTATCAGCCATACGGCTTTGGGCATCACTTAAAAAATTCTCTCTGACCTTCGGTTTCCTCCTACGTAAAATAGGGACCTGCAGAGACCTATTTTACAAATGAGGCCTCAGGCCCATAACAGGCATCAGCTTACTTAGCGTGGAAATACCAACAAATGTCAAGTCATGACCCAGGCCCCCTCATTCCTGGGATTAGCCCTGGAAGTAGCTGAGGAGGGAGCTTGAGATGAGCTGCCAGGTTGTGGGGGCCTTCCTAGGTGCCCTCTGAGAGCCATAGCCATCTGAGGTCCTCATCCCTATTAAGTCCCAAATACCTGTGACTGAAGGGGCAGGGTCTGTGCTGACTAGTTGCCACAAACAGGGAACTCCAAGGGCCTCTTGGCCAAAGCTTCCGCCATCAGGGACCTCTTGGAAGGGGCAGGAGAGAGCTTCCCAGCTTCACAGGAGTGACAAGGGATTGATTCCCTTGTTCCCCGGGGAAAGGGTCTAGGCCTCAGCCCCACCCGAGCTAGTTAATGACCTCATCCAAAACAGCTTGGGCCCTTCCTGCAGCATCCGACTGGCACCTGGGCACTGCACCATGCCTGGGCCTCTCCATCAGCTGGACCCACAGCTGGGGATCCTGCCCCCAACCACCAGAGCGCCCCCTGTGTTTCAGGATGGACTCGCTGCAGAAGCAGGACCTCCGGAGGCCTAAGATCCATGGGGCAGTCCGGGCGTCCTCCTACCAGCCTCCCACACTCGCCTCCCTACAGCGCTTGCTGTGGGTCCGTCGGGCCGCCATGCTGAGCCACATCAATGAGGTCTGGCCCAACCTCTTCCTAGGAGATGCGTAAGTAAAACCCACGGTGGGAGGTAGAGGGGACAGAAGGGGGACCCTCTCCCAGAGTCCTCCAGGGCTCCCACCATCTCTTTCCACTTGTTCCTTTCCTTCTATATTATTATTAACTTTAGCTGTGGAAATAGAATACACATAAGAAAAGTGCATAAAAGGGCTCATGTGGTTGAGTGTCCGACTGTTGATTTCAGCTCAGATCACCATCCCGGAGTTGTGGGATCGAGCCCCATGTCCGGCTCTGCTCTCTCTCGTCCCCTCTGTCCCCTCCCCTGCTCGCAGAGGTGCGTGCTCTCTCTCTTCCTCTAAAATAAAAAAAAAAGAAGAAGAAGAAGAAGAAAAGAAAAGTGCAAAGAGCACATGTGAACAGTTTCACCATCCAGGACAAGAAATAGGACATTACTTATGCCCCAGAAGCCCCACTGAACCCTTTCTTTGTAGGTAACTAAGTGTTGAAATAATTATCTCCTTGCTTTTTTTTTTTTAGATTGTTTTAACACCTATATACCTGAAAATGTAGTTAGTTTTGCTTGTCTTTTAAAGTCATATGAATGGAATCATATTGCGTGTGCTTTGTGCCTGGCATCCTTTGCTCAGTATTGTAAGACCTACTTGTGTTCTATGCAGCTGAAGCTCGTTCATCTTTCATTGCTGCATACTATTCATTCGTATGACTGTCCCCATAGTTTATCTATTCTATTGTACACGGTCATTTGAGTTGTTTCCACTTTTTGGTTATTATGAACAGTGATCCTAGAACATTCTAGTACATGGGTCCTGGGAACACACACACAAAGTTTCTCTCTCTCTCTCTCTCTCTATATATATATATCTTTATATATATATAAAGAAAGTAGGATTGTATATTATTTCCTCAAAAGTTTTCCTAAAATTTGGAATATATGGATGAATATATATGGATTTTCGACATTTTCCTTAATATTTAGAAAATATGGTTCAATATCTTGTTAATAATATGGCAAATATGCTATCCCCCCCACCAGATAAACAGTAATAAAATCTTTGTTGACTTTTTAAAAATACACACACATATGGGGCACCTGGGTGGCTCAGTCGGTTGAGCCTCTGACTTCAGCTCAGGTCATGATCTCACGATCCTTGAGTTCAAGCCCTGCATCAGGCTCTCTGCTGACAGCTTGGAACTTGGAGCCTGCTTCGGACTCTGTGTCTCCCTCTCTCTCTGCCCCTCTCATGATCATGCTCTGTGTCTCTCTCAAAAATAAATAAACATTAAAAAATAAAAACACAAGGACACATACATAAATGCTTTTTCACATTTTTTTTTACAGAAATGATACCTCTTTCTCATCCCATTTTGTCATCTATTTTATTAGATTAAAAAATTTAAAAAGTTTTGAAAGCTTTTTAAATAAAAGCACACATCCTTTGAAAACATTTTAAAACCAAGTTGTGTATCCTACATTTAAAAAAAATTTTTGAGTCTTTATTTTTGAGAGAGAGAGAGAGAGAGCATGGGAGGGGCAATGAGAGAGGGAGACAGAATCCGAAGCAGGCTCCAGGCTCTGAGCTGTCAGCAAAGAGCCCAACGTGGGGTTTAAACTCACGAACCGTGAGATCATGACCTGTGCAGAAGTCAGAGGCTCAACCGATCGAGCCACCCAGACACTCCAGTATCCTGCATTTTTTTACAAGTTTATTTATTTATTTGAGAAAGACAGAGAAAGTGTGAGTGGGGGAGGGGCAGAGAGAGGGAGAGGGAGAGAGAGAGAATCCCAAGCAAGCTCTGAGCTGTCAGCGCTGAGCCCAATGCTGGGCTCAAATTCACGAAACTATAAAATCATGACCTGAGCCAAAACCAAGGGTCAGACACTTAACCCACTGAGCCACCCAGGCACCTCCATGAATCCTGCATTTTTCATAGGTGCTCAATATAGCACAAATACCCTTCCTTGTTTACCTGTAACTATCTACAACATTTTAGTGGTTGCATACTATTTCCTTTAGCTATAGCATACTCAGTCTCCTATTACCAGATAGTGATTTTTTCCAATGTTTCACTATCTTGAATATCATTAGGTCCAGTTTATAGATGTCTGTGGGCACATTTTGGGTTTTTTTCAAGTTCCTAGAAGGGATGTTGCTGAGGCAAAGGATGTATATATTTTGTATATTTTTAAGGCTTCTGATGCCTATGGCCAAACTGCCCTCTAGGAAAGTTGGGCTGCGTGAAAGGGAGTCTTGATCATCTGGGCCTGTTCACTCTTTTCAGTCTCACATTTGGAGGAGAGGTGACAGAGGAGGGAAGGGGACAAGTTCCAGCCCAGCCAGAGGTGACCTAGTGAGACCTGCCCCACCTCTCAATGTCCCCACGGCCTCCCTGCAGGTACGCAGCCCGTGACAAGGGCAAGCTGACCCAGCTGGGCATCACCCATGTCGTGAATGTTGCTGCAGGCAAGTTTCAAGTGGACACAGGTGCCAAGTTTTACCGCGGGATGACCTTGGAGTACTATGGCATTGAGGCCGATGACAACCCCTTCTTTGACCTCAGTGTCTACTTTCTGCCTGTTGCTCGATACATCCGGACTGCCCTCAGTGTTCCTCAAGGTGAGCTGCTGGGGAAGACACTGGGGTGGAGGTGGGGACAGAGATGGCGGTAAGAGGGTAGGATCTGGGGCACTTTTTCCAATAGTGCTGGTGGGTGGGGTGTCCAGAGCTACATACCTCTTCAACAACCCTCCCACCCCATGGAGCAAATAGCTACTACGATTTAGTGAGTGTCCCCTTCAGGGGACCAACAATCAGCTAAGGTCTGATGTGGTTCAGTGTAACCATCCCTCAGCAAGAGGGCTGGTGTTGGGCAGAAGGTACACAACCAAGCAAAGGCTAAACAGGCCCCTCTAAGATAAGGCTTTGGCATAGGGCTGCAGGGAGGGTAGAGAGGGAAGAACTAAGCAGGTTGGGAAACTCCACGTAATCAGCCACAAATCCAGGGGACTCTAGGAATACTGTCCCCTCTCCCACCCTTTACAACAGGATAGCATAATTGGAAAGGATACCAGAGGAAACACCTTGGACCTGGAAAAGGGAATCCCAGCTGTTAACCTAGCTGGGCCACTAACTTGCTGTGTGACCTTAAGCCAGTCCCTTTCTCTCTCTGGGCCTCAGCTGGCCCATCTGACTGTAAGAACATTGTCATTATTCCAGGGTGCTGTGATAGGTGGGCTGAAGGATGGCAGGAAGCATCTCCAGTTCCCAATGGGGTGGGTGGTCAGTGCGAGGGCAGGCAGCTGACGCTAGGTTGGGTCTTTCCCACAGGCCGTGTGCTGGTACACTGTGCTATGGGGGTGAGCCGCTCTGCTACAGTTGTCCTGGCCTTCCTCATGATCTGTGAGAACATGACACTGGTGGAGGCCATCCAGACGGTGCAGGCCCACCGTGATATCTGCCCCAACTCAGGCTTCCTTCAGCAGCTCCAGGTTCTGGACAACCGACTGGCGCGGGAGACCGGGCAGCTCTGACATAATGAGCAGCCAGGAGCCCTGACCCTGGCCAGCATGGCCCAACCCAACAGCCTGGCCCTGGGGACAGCAGCATCTACTGTTTCCAATGCCCTTGAAGTATATATAGCAAGTGGGGGCTTAGCTGAGGCAGAAGCAGGGAGAACTGAGTGGTGACCTTTAGCAGGTGGATTTCCCTGACCCAATCCAAAGATTCTTTATACAGAATAGAGTTCTGTCTGCTCTATAATAAAAGATTCATCATAATAAAGACAGGAGATCTTCTGGTGGTTTGTGGGGGTGGTGGCTTACTTCCAGGATAGCCACGAGGCTTGCCAGCTCTGAGTCAGCACGTTGGCAGCCTACAGAGAGAGTCTGAGTCCATGTCGAGTCTTCATGAAGAAAAAGGGCACGTGAGGATCAATTAGCAGTATCTGCCTGGGGGGGGGGTAAGGGAGGGGTGGGGGTACCAGTGCTGAGAATTACCTGATCTTTTCCTTATCTTGTCTTTCTCATACCATCACCCGAGAGCTAGGTTGTCTGCATAAAGACCAAGGTTCAGTGCGTCACCATCCTCCTCCACGCCCGCCCTGTCAAAAGCGATAGTCAAAACTTGCTGTGCAAATAGCATCTCTTAAATCTTTACACTTACACTGTACTTTCAAAAGGACAGACTAAAACAAGCACCAACTGAGAGAAGAGGGTCTAGGGAGGAGACAGCCCAAGAATCCTGGATGAAGGATGGTGATCGGAAGCAGCGAAACATTTAGTTCCAAGTTTCTACGTTTTGTGCCCTAATAGCACAATATAAAAAGCCCCAGGTTCCTCATCTGGAATAAAGTATCACATGGACTAAACGGGCTGCTTTCCTCCCACCTCTCAGGCTGCTCCTATTTAGCCTTAGTCTCTTCCAGCTGACCCTTAAACCTCAAGGTTTCCAGGGTTCTGGCCACTGCCTTTTTCTTCTTCACAGTTCTCTCTGCTGGGGGGGGGGGTTCCTTTGCCCCCAATCCCAGCCTCAATTCACATCTCTAGGCTGATGACTCCTCTGAGGCAGCCCAGTTCGCTCAAACCTCTGCATCCCGCTGTCTGCCTCTATTTGAATATTGCACTTGAATTTCAAACTCGGCTGAATTTTTCCGCAGCCCCGCCCCACCAGCTGAACTCTTCCTAGTTCTTCATTTTAGTGAAGATTTCTGACAGCCAGCGTTGCTCAAGTCAGTGATGGGTGTCATGCCCCTTGGGACCCCTGCCTCTCATACAATTAGCCTATTGATTCCACTTCCTCAATACCGTTGGGGTCTGCTAACTTAGCTTCATCTTTGTTGTGAGTACCGAGTTCAAGCCACCCTCACCTCTCACCTGCTATTGGTCTCTCTGCCTCCAGCCTTGCCCCTTCAATCTCCATGCACACATCTTACTAAAATGGAAATCTGCTCACATCACCACTCTGCTTACAACCCCCTAAGTACAAACACCTTGACAAAGTATAAAGATGCTTCATTATCTGAGAAGCTTCTTGTATCTCTAGTCTTCTCTCTTGTAATTCTTGTTCCTATACACACTGTGTAATTAAGAAATGGTAGAACCACTCGCAGTTTCCAGAATGCACCACATTCTCTTACCTCTGGTAAACATGCTTCAGGTTGCACCGCCTGAGTGTACCACCCTCCCCCACTTTCACTGGGGTCTCTATGAGGTCTCAGTTTAGCAGTTACTTTTGGGAAGCCCCCCCTCCCCAGACCCTCCAAACCTGAGAGAAGTACTCCTCTTCGGGCCACCAAGATGTCCACCCACCATTTGTGGCATCACCTGTTACTCTGACTCACAATTTACTGGTGCCTTGTCATTCTCTTCCAACAGGCTGTTTCTGACCAGGCTTCTCATGGTCTCAAAGCTCCCATGGCTCCTAAACTCTGGCTATGACCCTGCCCTCAGGTATAGCTCCCTGGTTGTGTGGGCCACAACTACAGGTTAGCATCACTACCCCTAGGCCTTCTCTATGGAGGTCACCAGGGGGCGTGGGTCCCAGCCGGCTCCAAGAGCAGGCCTGCCTCCGCAGGGTACCTCTCCTTCCCCCAGCTCCGCCCGCATGCCCACCACTTGGGCACCCTGACACCCTCTTCCCAGCCCATCTTGTTCTTTGGCCCCCCTGACGCTGCCTCCTCACTCCCTACCAACACTCTCTGGGACCAGCCCTGCCTTCTGGGCAGAGGGTTCCTTGCCCTTCTCTGCCATCTGGCCTATTCCCAGAGGGCAAATGCTTTTTGTTTGGAAAAATCAGACAAGGTGCCCCCTTAGGAGCAAACCAGCCTTTCAGGCATAATGGCTCCTGGGCTGGGTTGAGGAAAAGGTGTCCCTTTCTCCCAAGCAGACATAGCTCCGGGTCAGGGTGCCCGTCTGAGTGAGCTGAGCACAGGCTGTGTTTTAGCCCCGCTCCTCCTTCCTGCAAATCATAAACTGCAAACCTATGCTGCCTTGTCTGAGACACAGGGATTAACACTCCCATTTTATAATGGAACCACCCAAGGCTCAAAGAAGATGAAACGTGGCTGGAGTGTTGCCGCAGGGATGCAGGGCCTCTGGGCTATGGCCTCAAAGGGCAGAAACTGCGTGCCAGCTCCCTGCTCTCCTCCCTACAGCACTTGGTCCTATTAATGGCTGGCTGTTGGCTACCTCAGGTGCTCTCTGAGCCTCTTCCAAAGGGTAAACATACATCCTAGCTGGAGGGCTGCAGAAGGGCTGCTGCTGTGCCCAACCAGGCGGGGCGCCTCTCCAATCTGGGGACGGAAAACTGTTCTCCATTTATCCTCAGGTTGGTGGGGCCTATAATTCTCCAGAGTAGAGAAAGCTAGCCCCTGCTCAGTAGACCAGCCTGTTCACCCCCAGTTCTTGTGGATTCCCCCCTCTGCCTGACAACTCAGCCCTTGTTGCTATTTCTTGCTCGTGCACCGTCAGCGGGACCCAAAATAGTGGATCCAGAAGTCAGTCTCTAAATCAACATCCGGGTCTATGAGTGTGGGCAGCCTGTCCCTGCTGGCTGGGCTGGGGTGCCCAGAATCTAGGACAGAACCACACCCTGGGGCTTGAGTTACAGCAGGTCATCTTCTTGGAGCTCTGAGGCTTGGGCTCAGAAAGTGGGGCTGCAGGGAAAAGAGGGAGGGAAGCCCTGAGAAGGCACGTGGTAGGAAGGCCAAACATCCCCCAGAGCATCTGAGCTGCAGGCTGACACCTCCATCAGGAAGATGGAGGTTCCTGCCTGCCACACTTGCCCTGGGAAGTCTATGATGATGCATCTGCTTCCCTTCTTCTCTAGAGCAGCCTCATGAAAGAAGTAGGGGTCTTGTTAAGAGCATGACTTTGGAGCCAGATTACCTGGTTTCAAATCTGACTTCTGCCTTTTACCTGAGGTTGTGACCTCAGTTAATCTCTCCAGACCTTAGATTTTCCTTTTTTCCTGTTCTGCTCCACAGAACAGCATCTTGGACTAAAAGTTGGAAGTGCTCTCAGTGTTGAATGAACAATTAAAAATTAGCTGACTGGGGCGCCTGGGTGGCAAGCTCTTGATCTTGGCTCAGGTCACGATCTCACGGATTGTGGGATCAAGCCCCGCATAGGGCTCTGGGCTGACAGCACAAAGCTTGCTTGGCATTCTCTCCCTCTTCCTCTCTCTCTGCCCCTCCCCACTCATGCACATGCTCTCTCTCTCAAATTAAATAAACTTCAATGAAAAATAAAAATTAGCTGACCTAAATGCAACATATATTTTGGATTAGATTCTGAAACAGAAGAAGGATGTAAAGTAGAAAAACTGATGAAATCTGAAAAAAGTTTGCAGTTAATAATGTTACAACAATTTTAATCTTTTTGATGAATATGCCACGGTTATGAAAGAGGTTAAGAGAGGAAGCTGGGTGGTGGGTATACAAGAAATGTCTCTATTATCTTTATAACTCTATACATGTAAAATTATTTCAAAATGAAAGTTAAAAAAACTTCCTGACCATTACGCACTGCTTTGCATATATCAACCACAATGCTAAATAAATTAGACATCATTTATTTTTCCAGTTTCATTTATAGGGTTTTATTTCTTTAGGAAAAAAACACAGATCAAATATAGCAAAATGCTAAGATTTGACCATAATGAGTTGTGGGAGTTAGTATATATGTTATAATTATTAAAAGTTATTACATCTTTTCTTTTGTATTCTTAAAATATTCCCTAATTTAAAAAATCAAAAACAAATGGACTTTTAAACTTAGAAACATCCTATTCTTATATTTAGATTCTGAAACCCATATCAAATGGATTTGAGAAAGTATTCTGAATGCAATGGTACCTATCAGTTTTATTGGCTTCCAACCTAAAATACTGGAAGTTCACCTAATTTTGTTTCAAGAGAAAGGTAATGATAACACTTCATTGTGATTAAAGAGGAGCTAAGCCATTAAGTCAAACTATATATTATTTCATCCAATCCTCACAACTCTATGGGATAGGTTCCCAACATCACCCCCATTGTACAGATGAGAACACAGGTGTATAGGGGTTAGGCCTAAGAGTCCCTGACTTTATTTTTTTTTACATTTATTTATTTATTTTGAAAGAGAAAGTGCACGCTTACGTGCAGATGAGTGAGTGGGCGAGGGGCAGAGAGAAAGGGAGAGAGAGAATCCCTAGCAGGCTCCACACTGTCAGTGCAGAGCTGGAAGTGGGTCTCAATCTCATGAACCATGAGATCACAACCTGAGCTGAAACCAACACTAAGATGCTTAACTGACTGAGCCACCCAGGTGCCCCAGGAGAGCCCCAACTTTAACTGAGAGCTTAGTATGTATCATTGCATTAGTCAGGGTAGGCTAATGGCTCTGACAAGTAAACTTTATTTCTTCCTCGCAACACAGGTTGATGGGGGCATGGAGGGTAGGGGGAGCAAGCACGGAGGATGGAGAGGCCAGATATATCTTGTCCCTTCTAGTTCCATGGGCAGAACTCAGTCATGGTCATATCTGACTATAAGGGAGGATGAAAAATGTAGTCCCGCAGGGCACCCAAGAAGAAGAGGAAACTGCAGATACTGGTGATCATAAGCAGGCTTTTATACAGCAGTTGTTGATGAGACATATAATTATTTAATTCTCATGGGTCATAAGAGGTAGATACTATTACAGTATTCCTATCTTATAGATATGAAGACTGAGGCTCAAAGGGTTTAAATAACCTTTCTCAAGGTCACTCGGGTAACAGTGGTAAAATCATACCACACTTCCTGAACCGTCATTCTGGGTTGGCCTTAGTTACTTGCTCGCCAATAGAATTTTGAGAAGTAGCAATCTGGGACTTCTGAAGCTGGGTCATAAGATGCCTTATAACTTCTGCCTGGGTCTCTGGGAACACCCTGGGAGCCCTGAACCCACTATACAAGAAGTCATCCTGCTCTAAGACCACCATGCTAGAGAGTCCATGTGTAGGCAAACTGGTCAACAGTCTCGGCTGAGTCTAGCCTTCCAGCCTCCCTTTCAAGGCACTGGAAAGATATTTAAATGAATCCATCTTAGACTCTCCAGACCAGTATGTCTGGCAGCTAAATACCACTGAGTGGCCTCCATCAGTGTCACATGGAACAGAAGAATAGTCCATCCAAGCCTGCCCGAACTAAGGACCCATAAAATCATGAGATATAAGAAAAGGCTCTTGTTTTAAGTCACTAAATTTTGCGGTAGCTTATTATGCATGAATACATAAACCAGCACAGCAGCAGAGCCTGTGGCCAAAAGCCCTGGCTTTTGAACACCAAATTAGCCTCTAGAGGAATGGGGTGAATGAGGGAGAAACAGGGCAGCCACATGTATCCACTCCACCGCTGACAGAGTTCATGAAGATGAGCTCCCACATCTACAGAAGAAGACAGAGGACAACAGAGGTCTGTCATATCTTCTCATAGCCCCGCTCAAAACTGGAAGATAGGTAGGGGCTCAAGGGGAATATTGGTGGCAAAGACCTTGAGGTGGACAGGGTGGGCACCTCCCTCCCAAGCTCTGTCCTAAGCCTCACCCACCCTACCTACCAGGCCAACCAGACTCCTGCTGAGGAGCCCAAGACTTCCTGGCTACCAGGGGCCCCTGGGGATCTGCTGGCCTCTACCTCTCAGCCTCATCTAGACAGCTGCCTCCTCCATTTCCTTCCCCTTGGAGGGTAGGGAGGGCGGCTACAATATGGGCTCTGCAGCCGCTGGGGCCTTGAGGAAACCTGGTTTGAGGAAAGCTCAAAGGGAAATAATACCCCACCCCCACCTCCACAGGTACTGCCCTCCCTGACAGGCAAGAGCACCAGCTACCAATATTCTCACTTTTCTGAGATCACTCTGCTCTCCCCAGTTTATTCCCCCAGACTTCTGCATTAACTTCCTTACCCATGCCTCCTGAGCCATTTGATATCTGGTCAGCCTGATCCTCTCTCCTTGAAAGCTGTTAGAATTTCCCCTCCTCTGAGATTTCCTGCACCCCAGCTGCCACTTCAGAACCTTTCATCACCCCATCTGTGTGTCCTCCCTCCCTCCAAAGCCTTCCCTTTTCACAAGCCTTTACAGGTATTTGAGCTTTGCCCCCTATATCCTCTGAGCCTAAAATGGGGCTTCTGAAACCTACAACTGGGACCCCAAAAGACCAGCTGTCAAGCTTCCCAGGACTCTGGCTTAGTGCTGTTGCCTCCTAGGGCTATCCTGACTTTGGCAGTGACTGGGATGAGGGTTGCTGCTTAGGCAGACATAAGAAAAATACATAAATAATTGAGTACAGGTTGATTTTCCCAGGATCGTGTGCAGGCTTTAAAAGGGCTAATGGGGAAGGCATTGTTTTACTTGAATGGTGAACTTGCAGGCAGGACAACTAAGTGGAAACTTGGGGGAAGAGATGAGGGGATCTTTCTAGTTCTGCTTAGACCATACCACACAGATAAATATATGCACCCTGTACCATCCATGCAAGGCCCCCATCATGCCAATACTAGCCTGTAGTCCTTTCTCAGGTATTCCTGGTATCACACACTCTCTACCATATGGCTCTGCTGTCCTAGCCATAGGTAGATACATCAGGATGGGCACCTGGGCACAGACTTCTCCTTGCTCCCCAAATCCTCCCTTTTTGGTAAAGAACCTCAGTTATTAGCTGGCTCACGATGTACCCAGCTAACACAACCTCCCTTGCTGGTAAGTGTGGCCAAGTGACTATATTCTGGCCAATCAGATATAAGTGGAATTACTGTGTAGAACTTCTGATAAGTCTCTTTAATGGGTACAGGAGAGTGTCCTTGGAGTTCTCCTCTCCATGGTGCTGCCTGCGGTGTGAATAGCAATGGCTGCTCCCTGCTCATCCTGACTGCCTCTGCTTCCACACTAAAGAAAGAAAGGCTTATCCTGTTTAGGCCACTATTTTTCAGGTCTCCATTACTTGCAGCCAAACTGGGCCTTAAAACTGTTAAGTCTCCTGACCCACAGGTAGCGAGAGGCCTGTGGGGTGGTCTACGTGAGCGCCTGATGGGCGCTCATTCCCAGACAAGACTGCTGACCCAATGAGGTCCTCTCTTTTGGAGAATTTGAGTGGGAGACGGTAGCAGGTAGCAGGATGGTAGAGAGGTACCCCGAAGGTCAGGAAGCAGGAGCTGTAAGGAGGTGGGAGTCTTGAAGTAGAGGAACAGAGGGATTCAGATGGCAGCAGCAGGAATATCAGAAGCCAACCAGAGAAGAGCCGAGTCCACAGAAAGCCAGAGTCATGGGGTGAGGAGCAGCCTGCACTTGAGGAGACCCCATGTTAACCAGGGCAGTAGAGTCACGGTATATCCTAGGAGACATTCCCATTCTCCAGGAGATCCTTGTTTTCAAGTGTGTTCTTCCAATGAATCTCTGAGGTCACTTGATTCTGAATCTATCTTTTGGTCCAAAAGAACTTCATCTATTCATTTCACGAACTTCAATCAGACCACAGGCATGGCCTGACAACAATGAGTCCGTCTGTCAGGACAGTGGGTCAGTGGATTCAGGACTGTCCCAGAAATGGCTGCTGGACAGAGGTGCCCAGCCTGACCTCTCTCACTCCCAATCCAGCTTTGTCCCTCCTAAGAAGTAGCAATATGTGTCTAGCCAAGGAGACTATAATATACACCACTACCGCCATCAAGTGGAGATGTCTGGGGTGGGAGTAGAGTGATGGGAAGAACAGGAACCTTGGATATATGCAGACTTAGGTTTTCACTCAGACTCCATCCTTTAACAACCTGTGTGAGCCTGAGCAGATAGCTGACCCCTCTGAACCTCACATTCCTCAAGAGTAAAAATAAGAGGATAATAGCATTGCATAGCTCTGGTGCAATGAAGGACTGAATGAAAGATGAAGACAGAGAAGGAGCCCAGCACTTAGCACACAGTAGGTGCCCAACAAAAGCTTGAGTTTCTTTCCTTCCTGCTGAAACAATCAGGGGGGTTGGGGAAGGGCTGGATCTCCATCCTTCCTGGTCAAAGAGACCTCAGGACAGATGCAGTCTTTTCCTACAGCTTCTTAGGACAGCAGTGGGGCACAATGTGGCGGTCACAACCAGCCTGTTTCTAAAAGGCCATCATCTGGATTTAGTTTCGCATTCTTTAAAAGAAATGTATATGATTTATAAACTTTTACCAAGCAGTTTAAATATATAACAGGCTCTGCATTCTATTACAGGTTTCTTAAGTAGGGTTGTAAACTTACATTAGGATATTAGGCTGTAATGACAAACGCAGCCCTCTTATATAAAACCTCAAGTCTCCAAACAGTAGAATATTTGCTTAATGAAAAGAGTTTTACAGGCTCTCCAGACTCCCCGCTCATCTCTATTTTGGTCCATAATTTAGAGAAGAAGAGAGAAAAATTATATGTCACACACACACACACACACATGCACGCACGCACGCACACATACACGTATGCACACACACACATTTCTGAAGGAGGCTTATGAGAAAAATCTGGAATGTCTTGGAATTTTTTTCTTTTCAATTACAGCTCAATAAAAACGTCCTCATAAAAATTCTAGGTAAGCAATCACTTTGCCAGCAGGATAGAGCTACTCACATCCCAAGGAAGACTGCCTGGTGAGATGAAGGGTGAAGGGCAGGAAGCCAAAGGTGATTCCTTCACCATCTCTCCACCCCACATCCTCAAACACACATGCCATACACATACACGATGAGTTCCTCTAAGGAACTGGAACATCCTTTGCTAGGGAGGAGGTAGAGGGGAGCCTTCTTTCTGAAGCCCCTCTAAGTCTGTCCAGCCAAGAGGCCAGCAGGGGGTAAGACTTATTTGGGGCATAATACAGTATTTTGGAAATACTGTACAGCTGTGTTTTTCATTGCTCTTTGACATAGCCAAGTTCCCTAGAAGTAGAATTACTGGAGAAAATACAGGACACCTGGTAGATTTGAATTTCAGGTAAGCAACAAATAATTTTTTAGTATAAACATTGCAGAGTACTTACACTAAAGATTTACTTGTACATCAGTCACCGCTACCTGGAAGTCTTTTGCCCTTAAGGCCCCAGAGAAATGGGAAAGGAAGGCCAAACGGGAAAGGAAGAGGCCCAGGGGTTTTCTGGTAAGAAAGGAAAAGCAAGTGGATGGTTGAGGAAGAAGGGGGAAGGGGAGCTGGCAGTGAGGCCTACAGATGGTGACCTCCATTGTCCAGTCAGTGTCCCAAGAACAAAGTGAAAAGTGGGGCACTTATTCTTTATCCACTTAGGCATCTGGAAGGGAATCATTTTGTCCAACAACAGCAGCAGCCAGGCTCAAGGGGCCCCACAGCATCAATACCTCCTCCCCACCTTGCCTCTTGCAGTAAACCCTGAGGTACATCCATAATCCATCTTGGGGAAGAGAATTCTGAGAGCTTGAGCTTTTAACTGGGAAGAGACTATTGTTATTATTCAGCAAATTAAGTGTCCTGAATTCCCAGCAGGGTGGGGTGGGGCTTGTGGGGAAGATTAGATGAGGTAAAGGAAAATAGAGATGCCTCACTTTATTTGTACATCCCAATCAAAAGAAGAGCAGCAACATGAGGGGAGTGAGTGACATAATATGTCTTACTGTTACTTTTCCTTCAGTTTCTAGAATACTGCCTCCCACATAGTAGGTGCTATATGGGGATGGACAGACTGAGTGAATTTTCAACCCACTGCAAGCCAGACTGATTGCAGTGATGAGGATCTCTCTGGGTCTGGGCTGTACTCTCTCCCCAAGACTGGCCTCAGGGGCAGTCTGAGATCGTGAGCATAGACACCAAAGTAAAAAGTTGCTTAATAAAACATGAATTTCTTTCCTAACTCAGTCCATCAGCACCTTGTGCAGGAAAAAGTTACATCATCAGGGTCAGAAAGCCTTTATGAAAACAACAACAAAAATAGTTATATTGTTATGTAGTTCATTTATTCCTGAACATGCAAACTCCTCAAAGTCAAAGTTATCAGGCGGTTCTTTATCATCTACCATCAAAACATATGCAGAATCTGAGCCACTTCTCACACACTGCCACTACTATCCTTGACCAATCCACTAGCATCTCTTTCCTGAACAACCAGAATAGTCCCCTCACTGCTCACCTTTTGTTTACCACATTCCATTCCCCACATACCAGTCAAAATGTTCTTACAAACGCGAAGGGGACTTACAAATGCCTGGGCGGTTCAGTCAGTTAAGCATCTAACTCTCAACTTTGGTTCAGATCATGTTCTCACAGTTTATGGGATCCAGCCCTGTGTTGGGTTCTTCACTGACAGTACTGAGCCTGCTTGGGATTCTCTCTCTCCCTCTCTGCTCTTCCCCCACTCATGCACATGTGCTCCCCCCATTCTCTCTCTCTCAAAATAAGTAAACTTAAAAAAATGTTAAAAATGCAAATTAGATCATGTAAGCATCCTCCCTAGAATAAAATCCAAACTCCTTCCCATGGCTACAAGGCCCTGTGGTAATAGGCTCTCATCTGCGAATGTTCTCTCCCTCACTCTCTGTTCTCTCCTCACACTGGCCTTTGAATGTATTAGAGTAGGTTACTATAACAGACACTCCAAAATACAATGGTTTAAATGGACAAATGTTTATTTCTCTCTCGCACTGCTGTAGGGAGGTAGTCCAGATACACAAGGGGACTTGGCTTCAAGAAGTCATGTCGAACCCAGGTTCGTTCCACCTCATTGTTCTGCCATCCCTGAGAGTGTTGTCCTCATCTGCTGGGTTGAACACATCTACATTCTATGGCTTCCCACTGTTGCTACTTTCTAAGTGCTTCAGCATTACTTGTTTGTTCCCTTAACCCTGCTCATACTCTGTAATCCCTTCATTAATGTATTTTCTTTTTTCTTTTTTATATTTTTATTATTTTTGAGAGAAGAGAGAGCGCACGCATGTGAGTGGGGAAGGGGCAGAGAGGGGAGAGATAGAGAATCCAAGAATCCAAAGTGGGCTGTATGCTGATAGCAGAGAGTCTAATGCATGGCTTGAACCAATAAACTGTGAGATCATGACCTGGGCCAAAACCAGACACTTAAGTGACTGAGCCACTGAGGTGCCCCTAATATCTTTTCATGTAGACCAACCCTGGTGAATTCTGTCCTTTGCTGGACCTGACTGATCAGGGTGCACAATGTGTCAAAGTCAATCCCTTCCTAATACTGAGATCACTCCAAAAATTGGACAGTGACATGCAGAAGAATGAACCTGAACCACTTTCTTATACCATACACAAAAATAAATTCAAAATAGATGAGAGACCTAGATGTAAAACCAGAAACCATCAAAATCCTATAAGAGAAAACAGGAAACAACCTCTTTGACCTCGGCTGCAACAACTTCTTACTTGGTATGTCTCCAGAGGAAGGGAAACAAAAGCAAAAATGAACTATTGGGACCTCATCAAGATAAAAACCTTCTGCACAGTAAAGGAAACAATCAGCAAACTAAAGGGCAGCCTACAGACTGGGAGAAGATATTTGCAAATGACATATTGGATAAAGGGTTAGTATCCAAATTCTGTAAGGAACTTATCAAACTCAACACCCAAAAGTGAAGAAGTGAGCAGAAGACATGAACAGACACTTTTCCAAAGACATCCAGATGGCTAACAGATGCATGAAAAAATGCTCAACATCACTCATCATCAGGGAAATACAAATCAAAACCAAGATGAGATACCACCTCATACCTGTCAGAATGGCTAACATTAACAATTCAGGAAACAACAGATGTTAGTGCGGATGTGGAGAAAGGGGAATCCTTTTGCACTGTTGATGGGAATGCAAACTGGTGCAGCCACTCTGGGAAAACACTATGGAGGCTCCTCGAAAAACTAAAAATAGAACTATCCTGTAACCCAGTAATTGCACTACTAGGTATTTATCAAAGGATACAAAAACGATGATTTGAAGGGGGCACATGCACCCCAACGTTTATTGCAGCACTATTGACAATAGCCAAATTATGGAAATAGCCCAAATGTCCATTGACTGTTGAATGGATGAAGATGTGGTATACACACACACACACACACACACACACACGCTGGAATATTACTCAGCGATCAAAAAGAATAAAATCTTGCCATTTGCAACAACATGGATGGAACTAGAGTATATTATGATAAGTGAGATAAGTCAGTCAGAGAAAGACAAATATATTATTCCACTCATATGTGGAATTTAAGAAACAAAACAGATGAACATAGGGGAAGGGAAGGAAAAAAAGATAAAAATGGAGAGGGAGGCAAAACGTAAGAGACTCAAATACAGAGAACACACTGAGGGTTGCTGGAGGGGAGTTGGATGGGGGGATGGGCTAAACGGGTGATGGGCATTAAGGAGGACACTTGGGATGAGCACTGAGTGTTATATGTAAGTGATGAATTACTGGGTTCTACTCCTGAAACCATTACTACACTGTATGTTAACTAACTTGGATTTAAATTAAAACTTTTTTTTAAAAAATTGAGCCCATCCTGGCTGGTAGTATTAGTTCAGGGTACCTGTCATGACTAAACTATTATGGGTTGGCTAATGCCTATCATTGAACAAAAGTTTCCATGACAGTTTGAGGTAATATCACTCTCACAGCAACATGAATTTACTGAGTGCCTATCGGGGTCATGGGCCAGCATATTATCATGTGACACTCCCGTCCAGCCTTCTTCTCCCAGTGCTAAAGTTGGCCTTCACAGCCCTTGCTCACTGAGCTGCTAATGTTCACTGGAAGCCTTGCTTCCCTACTGGAGAGTGAGTTCACCCAAGACAAGGCCTGATTTCCAGCCTCCCTGTTCTGCCACCTGCTTCCAGAACAATGCCTGGATGCAGAGTAGGGTGTCACTTCAGTAAATGTTTGCTAAATCCACAGGAGATTTTGGCTCCTAACAAACAGTTTGTTAATTTCTTTCTTCTTATAGTTTATTGTCAAGTTGGTTTCCACCCAGTGTTCATCCCAACAAATGGTTTCCTCCATGCCCATCACCCATTTCTCCCTCTCCCCCATCCCCCGTCAATCCTGTTTGTCCTCAGTATTTAAGAGTCTCTTATGGTTTGCCTCCCTCCCTCTCAACTGTTTTTTTACCCCTTCCCTTCCACTATGGTCTTCTGTTAAGTTTCTCCTGATCCACATATGAGTGAAAACACATGGCATCTGTCTTTCTCTGACTGGCTTATTTCACTTAGCATAATACCCTCAAGTTCCATCCACATTGCTACAAATGGCCAGATTTCATTCTAATCTAATTCTTTACAGGGACTTCTTAATCCATGCAGTAAGCACTAATACAATTAACCAGAGTTGAAGGACAATGAGAAAAAGAATAGCAATGACTAGCGTGTATTGGTTGCTTCTTCCAAGCCAAGAGCTTCACATGTATTATCTTATTTAATCAGCACATTAATACCTATAGAGTTATCATTTCCAATGGACAGGCTCAGATAAGTTACGGGACTTGAGCCAGTTCAGAGCCAAGTGGCAAGGACAGGATTGGAACCCAAGCCCTTATGCTTCAAAAGCACATGCCTTTCACTCCTCTGCTTTCCTGCCTCCCACACACGAGTAATCACATACTGTCAAGCCTCATCAATGTCACTTTGATGCACTAACAGGCCGTGAAGAGGAAACAGCCATCTATCTGTAAAATAAACAAGTTCTGGCATGAAGACAGAGGTGCTAATAGAGACACAATTTACCCATTTGCCGAGATCACTGACAGATTCGAACAGGGCTCAAGTGGCATTTAACCCCCTGGGAAAGGGAAGAGTTCAGGGGACCCCTGTTCCACTGCCCATGCCCTGGGCCCTAAGAGCTCCAGAGCCCCCCAGCAGGAAGCTGGCAGCAGGCACTCCCAGTGTTTTGACAGCCAGGGAGATAAACAGAGGTATCAATTTCAGAGAAACATCTTTGGCCCTTAGACCTTCTCTTCAAAACACAATGTCCTCACGTTGCTTGGCTATCAGAGTCAAGAGCGACAGCTTTACAACAGACGTGGCATGGCCAGCTGCAAGCAAACTCCCAGGGGGCGGAGGGCGGGCACATAAACTTGTAAGGCGTCCACACAACAGGCTTCAGGGGCTAGGGACAACACAGGCTGGGAGGAGGGATGGTCTATGGTCATCCAATGGGAAAGAGGCAGGCCAGGCCTGGTCAGAAGGACAAATGCAAGTCCCCAGGCCATATTCCCGTCCCCACACTGACTTGTCTCATCCTCATTGACCTAGACCTGGACTGTCCAGTATGCAAGCTACCAGTACCACGGGGCTATGGAGTACCTGAAATATGGCTAGTCCAAGTTGAGGTGTGCTGTAAGTGTAAAGTACTCACAGATTTCAAAGACTTCATATGGAAGAAAATAATGTCAAATATCTCAATAATTTTTCATATTGGTTACATGTTGAAATGATAATACTTGGGGTATAGTCAGTTAAATAAAATATTTTATTAAAATTAATTTTACCTGTTCCTTTTTACTCTTCAATGTGGCTACTAGAAACTTTTGAATTGCATACGTGGCTTGCATTATATTTCTGTTAGACAGTGCTAATCTGAAGAATCAAAAATAAAATGTAGTCCAATTCAAAGTCAACACAGGTAAATATTATCAAAATGTAAATTAGGTGAAAACAATAAAAAACAAATTATTTCCATGTATATTTTCAGGAGAGTTCTCTTTCTAAAACATTCAAGGTTTCTATTAAAAATAAAAGTGGGGGGGCACCTGGGTGGCTCAGTTGGTTAAGTGTCCAACTTCAACTCAGGTTATGTTCTCACAATTCATGGGTTTGAACCCCGCATAGAGCTCAGTGCTGACAGTGCAGAGCCTGCTTGGGACTCTCTCTCTCTCCCTCTCTCTCTCTCTGCTCCTCCCCTGCTTATGCTCTCTCTCTTTCTCCCTCTCTCTCTGTCTCTCTCAAAATAAAGAAACTTAAAAAAATAAAAGGGAATACATAATTATTGAATATCAAAGTTTTAAATCAAAATTATCTAAATGAATCTGAAAATATTAACTGACTGTTTTGAAAGTTCTTGTAAACTGTTATAAAAATAAAATCATCGACAATTCTATTAGCCAATGTATAGAACTGGCATTATTCTTTTTTTTTTTTTTTTTTTTTTTAAATTTTTATTTATTTCTAGGAGAGAGAGAGACAGCGTGAGCAGGGGAGGGTCTGAGAGAGAGGGAGATACAGACTCTGAAACAGGCTCCAGGCTCTGAGCTGGCAGTCAGCATAGAGCCCGACGCGGGGCTTGAACCCACAAACCGCGAGATCATGACCTAAGCGAAAGTCAGATGCTTAACCGACTAAGCCACCCAGGCGCCCCATTCTTAACACTCATCACATCTGGACCTATATACATATACGTGAAAGAATACTATGATGAATCAATGCACCAACATACTTATACTTCAGCTGTTGTGGAACAGTTGTGACTGTCACACGAATTCTGGATCCTATCCAAAACCCTGAAGCAGAAAACACAGACCCCAAGGGCGCTCAGCACCACAGCCTTTTGTACTGAGTGGACAACTGGGTGAGCTGAGTAAGACACATTCTGTCTCACCTAAGCACTTCCACACATGGAATCCCCCCATACTCCAAGGTTAGCAGCAACACAACCCACCAACCTGCATGGAATTCAGACTCAGTCACCTTTTGTTTTGAGGACACAGAGCAAGAATGGTGGGTGTCAATCACAAAAGCGGATATAGCTTCAGGTCACGTTCTGCCATGTCGAAAGCCAGATCTCAAGTGAAAGAGGTGCCCATGTATCCTTTTTATTTCTAAATTTATATATGGCAAAACTCACTCCTCTTGCTTTTACAGACATATGCAGTTAGTTGTGTAACCATCACCGTGACCAAGACACAGGATAGTCTCAGCACCCAACAGTTCCCACAGTTTGTGTGTATTTGTTTTTAGCCATTCTAATAGGTATGTAGCAGTATCTCAATGAATGTGTGTCTGTGATATGCAGAGATCTCTAAAACACAAGCTTAGGGTGGAGCCTCCTGGTTCCAGGGTCTATGGATGTTATTATCTAGGGGAGTCAAAAAATTCCCCTTTTGGACTGATGGCATATCTAGGAAAATGCCTAGTGGGGGGCTTTTTCATGACAGAGGGAGGCCCTGAGCTTAGCCTGCTTGGGAAACTGGGACTGAAAGGGAGCACCTGCTCTGCGTGATCCTAAGGGAAGAGGGATCTGGAGCCCCCTTGAAAGAGTCAGTTCTAGAAAGGAAGGTGAGAGACCAAGAATGGGGAAAAAAAAAAAAAAAGGAAACCTGTGGTAGCACATACAGAGAGGAGTCTTGTAAAGAGGACAGGGACAGGGACAGAAGTCTGTGGAGGGAGAAATTCCCTGGGGAAGGGGCCCAGCCAACAGTCTTCTGATAGGAGGCCAGACATTGAATTTGGAGTTGTCGTCTGCTGTACCATGGTTCCTTCTGCCACAAAGAATGGCATTGGGTGGGTTGTTTGCTTTGTTTTGTTGTTTTTGTTTTTAAGCTTTTATTTTTATGTAATCTCTCCACCCAAGGTGGGGCTCGAACTCACAATCCCAAGATTAAGAGTCGCATGCTCTACTGACTGAGCCAGCCAGGTGCCCCTGCTTTGTTTTGTTTTTTAACAAGAAAGAAGAGAGAGACCTCTGGGAGAGCAGAGGACTTATGGTCATCAGACTACACACATCTGCTATGGAGATATGGAGAGGAAGAGCCCTCTCACCCCTGGGCTCTAGCTGGATTCAGAGTCCACATAAACTCGGGTGTCCACAGAGCACTACGATCCCTCTGGATGTTTTGGACTCAGAAAACTCATATATTACTCAAATCTCACATATTAGTTTCCTACTGCTGCAGTAACAAATTATGTCAAACTGAGTGGCTTAAAATAACACATTTATGATCTTACAGTTCTGGAGGGTAGAATTCTGACATGAGTCTCACTGGGCTGAAATCAAGGTATTGTCAAGACAGCATTCTTTCTGCAAGTTCTAGGGGAGAATCTATCTGTTTCCTTGCCTTTTTCAACTTGGCTGTGGCCCCTCCTTCCATCTTCAAAACCAGCAATGGGAGTTGAGTCCATATCACACTGCATCACGCTAACCTCTTCTGCTACCCCTCTCTTCCACTTTTTAAAGTTTTATTTATTTAAGTAACCTCTACACTCCACGTGGGGCTCGAACTTACAACCCCAAGATCAAGAGTCACATGTTCTTCGTACTGAGCCCACCACATGCCCCTCTCTCTTCCACATTTAAGGACCTTTGTGATTACACTGGACCTGAATGATCCAGGACACTCTCCCTATTTTAAGGTCAAATGATTAGCAGCCTTTTTTTTTTTTTAATATACTCAACACATTTTCTTTTTTTTTTTAATTTTTTTTTAACGTTTATTTATTTTGAGAGAGAGAGAGACAGAGCGTGAGCAGGGGCGGGGCAGAGAGAGAGGGAGACACAGAATCTGAAGCAGGCTCCAGGCTCTGAGCGGTCAGCACAGAGTCTGACATGGAGCTCAGACCCATGAGCAAGATCATGACCTGAGCCGAAGTCGGATGTTTAACCGACTGAGCCACCCTGGCGCCCTGCAACCTTAATTTCATCTGCAACTTTAATTTCCCTTTGCCTTGTAACATGATATATACATAGGTCCCAGGGATTAGGATGGGGACATCTTTGGCTGGGGAGTTCATTCTGCCTACCACACCTTGTCCCCCTGGGCCTAAGTGGGATTCTGAGCCAAAGAAGTTGGGGCAAAGAGTAGTGTCTACCTATATTTGAAGGTGGAGAAAGCACAGAGAGATTCTGTGGAAAAGAAGTTTGCTGACGAAAATAACAGGGGTCACAGAAGTGGCGTAAGGAGACACTCATGTTAAATGATGCTGTAGGTAAATTCCCAAGAAGCTACAATGAAAATAACAGCTGCTTCTACAGATCATACTTTACCTGTGCCAGCGCAGTCTGCTGTTGCACAGAATCCTGGAGGACTATCTTTGGAGTTTGGAACAGATAGAGACATCTTCCCAAGTCTGGCCAATGGTTACCTGGCTCGCTCCCATGCCGGCAAACTGGTGTGTCTGCTGAGTCCACATAAGACAGCACTTGGGGGAACTACCCATTGCCTGAGTTCTGCCCTGAGAGTTGTGCAGAGATTGCTATTGTTTCCATCACAGGTCATCCCTTCAGCTGCTAGAAGTTGGGTCACACGTCTCCTGACACCACCACCATTCTTTCCTAATAAAACCTTCCCAGGGCTTTCTATAATTCCTTATAATTAATGATGTGGTTTTCCACCCTACTCTTGTCACCCTTTTGGGGGCATACTTGATTATTTTTTTAAGTGTTTATTTATTTTGAGAGAAAGAGAGAGAGTGAGTGGGGGAGAGGCAGAAAGAAGGGGAGAGAGAGAATCCCGAGCAGGCTCCGCACTGCCAGCACAGAGCCCAACGTGGGGCTTGATCTCACGAACTGTGAGATCATGACCTGACCTGAAACCAAGAGTTGGATAATGAACTGACTGAGCCACCCAGGCATCCCGGGTCACATGTTAATGTGTGAAGGATTGGGGGCATTCAGAGTGTGGGGAGAGGGTCACTAGTCTTCTTATCAAGTACATGTAGGGTCTGCTCTAATGCAGTGATAATCCAGCAACTCATCTCATTCTTTTCTCGGCTTTATTTCAATATCCCTCTAGACAGTGTGAAATATTATCTCCCATGCTTATTAATCATCTATCTCAGATGTCTTTAGATATTTGATTTTTGCCCCCTGCTGAACCTACATCTTCAGAGGCCCCTTTTGCTTCCTTAACCCCTGACGGGCTGGAGCTAGGGTAGGGGCTGGGACCAGCTCCTTGGGCTCCTAGCTGGACAGAAATCATTCTTCAACCTTTGTCAATTCCAGCATCTCTGACTCCTTTAGTTCCTGGGGTAATTGCAGAAGGGCATTTTGACTCTGCCGCTCTGACTCCAGCACTTGACAGCAAGGACATTTGGGCCCTGATATTTTGACCTTCTTATACACTCAGGTCCCGAGTCTCTGCCCTGTGACAATTCTTTGCACCAGGAAATCAGTAAAAGCTGTCTTTCAGCTATTTCACAATGAAAAATACTAGTAGAAATAATCCCCCTCAATAAAACTGGCAGTAGCTAAACATGCAAATTATGAGGAAGATCTTTGGTTTGCAGAGTACAAAGCTGCAGAGGACGATATAATGACCCCAACACAAGAAGACTGTTAAGTGAAGCATATGGGAAGACCGGTGACCCCTTCCGCTTCCCCCTAATCTTTCACACATTAAATAGTATGTTCAAAGGGATGGGGTGACAAGGATGGGGAAGGATGGAAAAACACTTCCTCATTCATTATAAGGAAGTGTAGGAAGCCCTGGAAAGATTTTTGTCTTACGTGTATTTACTTTCGAGATAGAGAGTGCTAGCAGGGGAGGGCCAGAGAGAGGGAGACAGAGGATTGCAAGCAGGCTCTGCACTGACAGCAGCGAGCCTGATGCGGGGCTCGAACTCACAAACCCTGAGATCATGACCTGAGCCGAAGTCAGACGTTCAACAGACTCAGCCACCCAGGTGCTGCAGCCCTGGAAAGATTTTAATAGAATATTAGAGAAGACTTGACAGGACTATGGTTCTCAGCAGTAAAAAGGAGAGCCATAGTAACAGACAAAGAAGCCTAGAAACAAGGAGATGGGAGGTTGGCAGAAGGCACCACTAAGAAAAAACACCTGGTCATGACTGTTGGATTGGAAATATTTTGGGCATCCCAATATCATTGAGCATTAAAAAAATATTTATTTTTGAGAGAGTGCATGAGAGAGAGGGGAGAGAGAATCCCAAGCAGGTTCCTCGCCATCAGCACAGAGCCCAACATGGGGCTAGAACCCACGAACTGTGAGATCATGGCCTGAGCCAAAACCAAGAATGGGACGTTTAACCGACTAAGCCACGCAAGCGCCCACTATCATCTAGCATTTTTAAAGCGTTTACCATGTACCAGGCACTGTGCTAAGTATTTTCCATACTTCATCTCATTTAATCCTCATAACCACAAGAGAACAGCATTATGATTATTTTCCCCACTGAAGCCTGGAAGGGTTGGACAGTCGCTGGAGGTCTCACATGAAATGACACAATGCAAAAGAACTCAAGCTTACAGAGTCTCTATCTGCTGTTTCACTGATCACAACCCACCCATACTGCAGCATCTATTCCATCCACCCCCCCAGAGACAGCTGCCCAAACTCCTTGAAAAGACGGCAATGGAGAGTCCTTCAGTCTGGGTGCTCCCAACCTTCCCACAGGCTGTACATTAGCTGGCAAAGCTCCCCTGTTCCAGTTGTTCTGGAACAGAGCCCAGGGCAGGGCCCCACAGACACCTGGCCTCGTCCATCCCAAGAAAACAAAACTGGAAAATCTCCCCGCCCTGGACAGTCACGTGGCCTGCCTCTGTGGCTGGGCCAAGGGCAAGTGTGTGGGCTCCAGGTACAGGTCTCCCAAAGTCAAGGGTTTCAGGTCACACTGGCACATCATTTTGCAAACAGATGCCACGGGTCTTTTCTCAGACTGGGCAGCACGCAAGGTCGGCGTCAGCAGATCTGACCTAAAAATAGGCTCTTGGATGCCAGTCGAGGTGGCCGGGTGTACAGCTGCCACACGCCCCACAGACCAGCACCTCCTGACCCACCCAGGCCCCAGCGCACACAGGTAAGGCCTTTTGGTGGGGAGGCTGACTCCTCTTGGGAGTATTCAAGTATTCTTTGGGGGCTGGGGTGTGGGGGTTAGAAGACTCCTTTCTACTGTTTCTAGAGTGGCAGAGAAAAGCTGACATCTTTTTAGTATGACAGGCTTCCTGTTGCCCCATCTTTCTCTAGGGACTCCATGGAATTTTCTCTACTTCCCTCCCTCTAAATCCAAGTCTCTAGATCAGTGACCATTTTTTTAAAAATATTTTTATTTATTTATTTCTAGGAGAGAGAGAGAGAGACAGCATGAGCAGGGAAGGGTCAGAGAGAGAGGGAGACACAGACTCTGAAATAGGCTCCAGGCTCTGGGCTGGGAGTCAGCATAGAGCCCGACAACGGGGCTCGAACCCACAAACCGCAAGATCATGACCTAAGCGAAAGTCGACGCTTAATCGACTAAGCCAGCCAGGCGCCCCATCAGTGACCATTTCTAAAAGACAATAGGGTGGGTTAAAGCTCATGGGGCCCTTGTGAGGCACTGGATGCATTGTATCACATATCATTTTCCAGCAAAGGTCTACATTTGTCCATTGAGCCAGTGGAGGGGGAAAAAAATCTCAGCAGGAAGGGAGGTAGAAACACTATAGTGACTCACATCATGCATAGGGCAGCACAAATTACAAACACAGTACTCAAAATCCCAGGGATGACAATTCTTTCTGTGTTCTGGATAATGCTAAGCATCATTTGGAAAAGAGTGGCCATTTTTAAAGCTTTGCCCAGTCCTGGTGGGGGGGTGAGGATGGAGATGACTGCCCTGGTAGAGGTGGGGAGACTGGGTCACTGAGGGACAGAGCCACTTGACCAAGACAGCAGCGTGTGTAGGTAAGAAGGTGGGAAGTCATCCTGTGTCTCAGAGCAGGGCTCACCTCGTAGACCCTGGTGCCCTTTTCCTGTGGCCCAATGGCTCCTCCTGAGCCTGGAACCTGAGAGCTGAGGGGAGTGTGAGCTCTGACTGCTCAGGAAAGCTGAAAATGTTCAAGGGAAAAAGCTCCCAAGTCAGAAGGGAGGGGGCATGAGGCGCATGTTTAGAGAGGCCTCCTTACTTACGGCCCCAGCACCAGTGTGTCCCTGGTACTTGGTATTTGTTCAGTTGCCCTGACCTATGGCTTGTAGTCCCTCCTTGTTCTATTTATGAAAAAATCACTTTGGTCCCACAAAGGGAGATTTATAAACAACAGCTGAAGGGCTCCTGAGCTGAGACTTGTACAGGGAAAAGAGCCTTGGGCCTGGGGCTTAGGGTTGGGACTTGGGAGAGGGTCTGAAGAGTTAGGAGGCTCTTCAGGGGCAAATGTGTGCTAAGGGTGACAAGGGAGGCAACGGTTCTCCACCACTGGAAGCCCTCACTGGGAACATTTCTGTCCTGAGGTGGACTGGGTTGGAGGGGACTCTGAGTCCTTTCTGAGGGTGGAGCTTCCATGGCTACTGTCTATCCCACAAGGGATGAGGAGCAGAGCAGGGGCACTGAGGCTGGAGGCGTGGCCGTCAGCATTTCCTGTAACCCTGCCGAGGCCCAGCTGAGTCCACTTGGGGAGGGGGCAACCTGCCCTCCACAGAGCCAGAGCTTGGCTCTGCACCACCCTTGTGAATCTGTAATGTTTCCCGGTGCTGACAGTGTGTCAGGCATGGTTCCAAAAGCTTTTAAGTATTAGCTCGTTTACTCCTCAGAACTGCGGCAGCCCTATGAGGGAGGTACCTCATCATCTCCATTTTAAGATGAGGGAGCCGAAACACAAAGAAGTGAAGTGGTTTGCCCACGTCACACAGCCCAGACAGTGGCAGAGGCCAGAAACCAGTGTATCTTAGAGTCTGATGGCATAGGCCCTGTGCTCTGGGGCCCCACGGTGAGGTGGGGGTGGGGGTGACATCTCACTCCCCTGGTTCCCTTGATGCCTGAACTCCAACCTGGGCCTGGCCCCGAGGGGACAGCCACTCCAGATAGTGGGGCCAGGGGTCACAGCTCCATTTGTCCTCTGCAGCCTGACTCCAGAGCAGATGGTGCTTGAACTTTTGCTTCCCTTGATGGTCTGGGCCCACCACTTCCACAGCAAACAGGGAGTCGAGTCTCATAGCAGCCTGGCATGGCCACCAGACATCAATAAGATGGAGAGAGTCATTTCTCCACTCCCCTCCCCCCAAGCTTTCTTATACTTTGCACATGAGCAAATGAGCCCCGTCACCCATAGGAAAATGTTCAGACTTATTTATGCGCCATCCCATCTGCCATAACAATACCACAGAGACGCTCTGCCCTGGCCAAACTGCTCTACCTACTAGTTCCTACTTTGGGCTCAGCACTTAGCTTCCAACACAGTTGGAAACTCTCTATCCAGCTTCCCAGCTTCTCCCTTGTCCCCTCTCATGGAACATTTTCTGGGTCTATGTCAGTGTGCCAGAGACTTCTATCATCTCATTTAATCCAGTAACCAGTTAGGTGGTGTATTATCCCTATGCTTAGATGAGGAAGCTGAAGCCCAGGTATGTGAGACTCGAAGGCCAGTGAGAGCTCTCTCCACGACTGCACGTCACTCTAGAATGCACACTGGGGACGAAGGCATAAAACTGAAAGGCGCACACCCACCCCTCAGGAGCATAAACTTTGTGGCCAAGAATATAGTGACCTTCTATCGACATGGGTTGGGATGTTCGGCTGCCTGGGTGGAACCCCAGTCGTACCATTTGGTGTCGTGTTACTAACCTCTGACCCTCATTTTGCTCATCTGTAAAGTAAGGGCAGCTATTCTCTGTCTAGAGGTTTTGGGAGTATATTATCACTGAGCACACAATAAAAGTATAGGGCACCTGGGTGGCTCAGCTGTTAAGTGTCCAACTCTTGATTTCAGCTCAGGTCGTGATCTTGAGGTCATTACCAATCAGTGTGAAGTCTGCTTGGGATTCTTTCTCTCCCTCTCTCTCTGCCCCTCCCCTGCTTGTGTGCATTCCCTCTCCCTCTCTCTCTCCCAAAATAAAGAAATAAACATTAAAATAATTAAATAAATAAAAGTAACAACTGTATGATCATTTCCCTGGGTCCTGCCAGGGCTTGATTTCTTAGGGAACTTTCATGGCAGCTTCAAATGTTAGTGCTTCACCCAAAGCCTTCCCAGGGCCCAGAACCACCTCTGTACAGCACTGAGAGTCAGGTCTAGCAAATAACAGTGGCCCATGGTGACGGCCACACCCCTAGTCTACCCCACCTCGTCTTTTCGAGCTTCAAGGAAGCCTCATGCTCTGAGGTGATGCACAGTGGGAGACACTTCTTGAAAGTTGTGGGCTAAAAGGCCATCTAGTCCTGAATTCATGAGCTGTGAAGTTGTATACAGTATTTCCACACATCTTCAGAAGAGGCAAAAGCTGAGCTGTTTAGGAGTCAGGAACCACAACATCATGGTCTCTCGTCCCCTGTGCTACAGCCTCCTCTTCCTCACCCGGTCCAGGCCACAGAGGTAAAGTCCATCCCAGCCAACTCCCATGTCTGAAAAGGAAGCGGAGTATGGGCCTCCAGCCTCCTCACGGTTTCCGGGAGGCTCAACTCTGCCAAACCAAGATTGGGGAAATCAATTAGGAGTTCATAAATTACCACCCTGAAGCGCTTTGAAACCATTTGAAGAGTTAATCAAACAAGTTATGACATCAACACCATCACAGAAAGAATATTAAATTACCTCTTTAAATGAAGGCATTTCTGTTTTTTTAATAAAAGGACTTTATATTAATTCACATAATTGCCTCCTGTTAACATACTTGCCAGAATCCAAAAGAAAAAAAAAATCTGTTAAACTTGGATTGTGTCAGATATGTTAGGAATTAAATTATAGGCAACAAAAAATTCCTGGGTTTTCACGTCCAGGTTTTAATTTTTTAAAAATCCACAACTTTTATTTTCTAGTTGGGATCATTTTTATAGATTTAAGATGCGTAAAGACAAGCACTGACTTGCAGTAAATTAAAAATGTTTATTTATATATGTACACCACTGCCAAATTCCATCCCTTCACATACCCCCACAGAAGGTATTGCTCTCCTAATAGAGTAATTTATCCAACCACAGTAACATTTTTACTCTCCCTCTTCTTTCAAGGCACATTCCAAGCCCAACTTGGGTGGTGGCATGGAAGAAATGTGGTTTGCCATGTATTTAAATACAGACTAACTTTCCCCCATGATCCCAGTGCATCAGGGAGATAAATACACAATGTACACATACGCACAGATACAGAATGACTTCAAAGGGAGAAGAGATTGTCTGAAGATTAGTTTATAAATTGCCCTACAAGGCCAAAAACTTCTAGAAGGCAGAGACCTCTCTGGGCCAGCCCATACCTGGTGCTTAACAGAGGGATGTGTGAGGAAAGCCTGGGGGTGGAGGGCAGGGCCAGGTCTAACAGATGAGGTGAAGTCAAAAAGAAAACGAAGACACTCTTCATGTCCATTCTTGACTGGCCAGACCACCCCTGAGCTGGCTGACTCAGACTAAACCAAGACTAGGTAAGGCAAGTCCAGGATGCTGGCTCTGACGCCATGAGGCAAGGAAAGGGTGCTGCCCTCTTCACCTGAGGTCTGTCTCCAGTCAGAAGGGAAGGAAGTTTCAGAGGTAGATTTACTCCAAAGCATCAGAACCCTGCACTTACATGGGCCTCTTCCAAGGCTCTGTACCTATTTGGTTTTCCTTTTTATTTTTGGGGGGGAGAGGGAGAGGGCGCAAGTGAGCAGAGAGAGAGGGAGAGAAGCGGGGCTCACCCGAAGCAGGACTTGTGTTTTACCAGAAGTGTGGCTCCTGCTCATCCGATGTGGGACTCGAACTCATGAAGCTCGAGATCATGATCTGAGCTGAAGTCAGATGCTTAACCCACTGAGCCACCCAGGCGCCCTTTGGTTTTCCTTTTCCTTTTCCTTTTCCTTTTCTTTTCCTTCCTTCCTTCCTTCCTTCCTTCCTTCCTTCCTTCCTTCCTTCCTTCCTTCCTTCCTTCCTTCCTTTTCTTTCTTTTTTAATGTTTATTTGTTTTTGAGAGAGAGACAGAACGTGAGCAGCAGAGGGGCAGAGAGAGAGAGGGAGACACAGAATCAGAGGCAGGCTCCAGGCTCTGAGCTGTCAGCACAGAGCCTGACATGGGGCTCAAACTCACAAACTGCAAGATCATGACCTGAGCTGAGGTCTGACACTCAACGAACTGAGCCACCCAGGCACCCTGGTTTTCCTTTTCTTACAGAAATTGTATAAGCTTCAGGACACACAAAACTCGATTCTCCCCTGGTTTCTCAGGGAGCACTGAGGGATTAGAATGATCTGACAGGACCTAGGCCTGGCTCTGCTACCAGAGGCCTCAAGCAGGACATGGCTCTGCCTTTGGGGAGCTCACACTGACCGGGAGGGTGCTCAGGGCCATGCGAGATGTAAGGAACACCTGGCTAGGCCTTATCCTGAAGGTTAACTTCCTGTGCCTTAGTCCACAGGTTACAGTGAACATCTACTTTGTCCAGAACAATCCTAAAATAGAACTTGCACAGGCTTCCCCTGACTCCCGGCCTTCATATACTCAAGTAATACATGTTCAACACAGACATTTTAGAATAGATTGTTCCTTAAAAAGAAGACAGAAAATCACATATAATTTCATCGTCCTAAAATAAGCATACAGCCAGTTAATTATTTCGGTGAACACTACATGCTCTGATCTCTTCTCTCCACCTGCTCAAACCTCTTTCCCTTTGATTTCTCAAAACCACCACCAACGCAGCTGTCTGCTGAATCTAACAGTTTCGAGGTGTAGGTTGACAAAGAGAGGGCTGACATAGCTTTAGGGCACCGCCCAGTAAAGCACTGGGAATCCCTGCTCTCAGCAGAATGGTATGCCCTGGACACTGCACATCTGGCTGTCTGCGACCCTCCCGCCCTTCCCTCCAGCAGGGCCCCTCACTTCTTCTGGAAATGTTCTAGGAGGCTCAGAACTCCCCTTGCTGTCTTATACAGAACAATTTAGCTCTCTTTCGTTAGCACCATGCTTCAGGAGTTAAATTTTTCTCATCCAAAGGGTCCTCAAATGGTATTTTTTGTTGAGCAGGAGGCTTGTTCTGTGGCTCACATTCCATGGTTACCTGGCCAGTCTTTGCAGGTGTAGAGGTCTACTTAGAGACTTCATCTTCCCACTGAAATAAGTAATGCATCTCTCCACCTGGTTTCTCCCATCCTCCACCTTAGAAAGGGTTTAGGTTGGCTTTTTTGTTGGTTTTAAAACAATTTTTACCCTTCTTCTTACAGCTCCATTTTTTTAAATGTTTATTTTGAGAGAGAGAGAGCTAGAACATGCTCTACGGAGCAAGGAGAGGAGCAGAGAGAGAGAGAGGGAGAGAGAGAATCTTAAGCAGGCTCCATGCTGTTTGCTCCATGCTGACATGCGGCTTGATCTCACAAACCACGAGATCATGACCTGAGCTGAAACCAAGAGTTGGCCACTTAACCAACTGAGCCACTCAAGTGCCCCCATAGCTCCATGTTATAAAAGAAGAAAGTGGAGCTCAGGGAAGCTGAGATATGTAGATCTGAGAGTCTTCAGTGAGTTTGGGGGCTGTGAGAGCAGAAAAGGGCCTCGAGCCAGTGAACGCAGGGAGAGAGGGACAAGGAGGGAGAGGGACCCAGGTCCTGGGAGCAAGTAAGATAGAGTAGAAATCACAAATTAGAAGTCACAGGCAGCTTCCTGCCCAGCTGTTCTTTTGGTCAGCACAGTTTAAAAATATAGACAAGGTTATTTATTACAAAATATGATTATTTATTCAAAGAATCCCAAAATAGAAAACAGAAAAAAAAAAATCTCCGAGTCCTGCCACTTGCTCACAGCATTCACATCTTGATCTTTTTCTTCTAGTTTAAAAAACAGAACAAAACAAAACTATATCAGGTGTTTTGTTTTGTTTTTACATAAAGTCAAATCATGCTGTTGAAATTCTGGTTTTGAATTCATTCAAAGCCTTCCCTCATTGGACAGAGGAAACCTTTAACCAAATGTGAGCTGTACCATTGAAAATTCTGAAATGGAGTCCCTGTGTTAATTAAAAAGCGGTCCCTGTGTTAATCGTTCCTGAAAATAGCACCTCAAAGTCAGGCCACCATTTCACAGATGGAAATGCCACTCTAGGACTTAGTGGTCAAGTATCACTTGGCCTCAGAATTCTGTTATAGTATCTTTCAATGTTTTAAAATTAGCAGTAAGTATCTTAGTTTAAGTTCCCTCAACAACTGACCCTGAGACGACGGTTTGGGTTCAGGTTGTCTCTGTGCAAGGTGCTCCAGAAGTGCAGTGTAGAGGGCAGCGAGTCTGAAGGAAGAGAGCCAGGGAAGGATGTGTGTGAGCAGAGTACCAATCAGGGAAATGGGCTGAAGCGCAGGGCGGAGCTTCCAGAAGACAGTGGAGAACAGACTTCCCATTGAGGTCCCACTGAGCAGGGAGGAAGCCGGGGTACTTCTCCACCAACTCCAGCCCCTCATTCGCAAATAACTTTCAAGGGTAACTCCTTTTATTTTAGGCCTGACCAGTGACCAGCGCAAAGCCAGGAAATACCCTCTAGCTGGGAAATACAGGGGCTTGAGGGAGGAAGCCTTTTGTGTATGAGGGAACTGCCCCTTTCTACCACAGCAAAGGAGCTGAGGCATGGAACAGAGCAAGGACAGCATCTCCTTCAGCTATCTCCATTTAAAAATCCGCAGATTTCCCACAAAACTCTGCCTTTCTGACTTATAAAAATTCCCACAGGGAAAGGCAAGGGGCCACACCCTTCAGGAGAGCATTTGTTTTCCATACTACCACGGTCCCTACCATTCCTTGTCGTCTCCTACCTGAGGGCAACAGTTAGGTTTTTGTTTGCTTCGTTCTTTAACATGCACCCCACTTCCCTCCTCTGTGTTACACTCCTGGCCCCTCCAGGAAGGAACCCAAGTCTACTATCCTTTGAGGAGGAGACAGGCTGATGCCGTACATACACTGAGCAGCCTTCAAGTTGGCATTTGGTTTCCTGGGACCAAACCTTTAAATATGAAGCTGTAACAGAAACCTGGAGGCCTCTCTTGACAACCTGCCCAGCTCTCATTATGACATTTAGCCTGTGATTGATATTGTGTGTGTCATCGAGACCTTGGCAGTTAATCTCTGGGTCGAATCTATGGAAACCAAACAGAACAGATTTGTCTTCCCCTTCCATTTTGGCTGTGGTCTGGGAAACAGACGCTCTCGGCCTCTCTGAGATTCAGAAATTTGGGAGCCATGCAGAGAGGGATGCACACAAGCCGCCTTTAGGATTTGGAAAGATTACAGGTCTGTGGTTTCTGGACTGTTCAGCGCTTTGTTCTCTTCCCCCATCAAATCTGCACACTGGAGGATAATGGATCCCAGAGCTCCTTCTGCGTGCCAAGCTGCTCTGGGTAGACCGCACCACTTCCTCTTCTGTCTGGAAATCCAGCCCAGGCTTTCAGCACGGAGATGGGGATGGGGATGGCTCCTTCCACAGTGTAATGAAGGAGGAACAGCCTCAGCAAGGGTGAGGTCAGCTTCAGTGATCAAAGGAGGCAGGCAGAGGTTTCAGAATGGAGTTTACTCCAGCGTCTCCTAAAATCACCTCTTCTGAGGCCTCGTTAGTGGTAGACAGGGTCTTGTGGGCTGGTTCCCGCAACGGAAGTTTCTGGCTATCCCTGAAAACAACTCCTCCCTTTGTGACCGGAACAGCAGCAGGCAGGCCCCAGAGCAGAGTCTGGGCCTGAGCAACCACAGAATACTATCTGTCCTGCATCGTGCACTTTGCTCACCTTTGTCCCTCCTCCACTGGCCAAAAGGCTCAGTCCTGCCTCATCAGCTCTGGCTGAGTTCCTAGCACAGGCCTCGTGACCCCTCATTCATCCACCCCTCAGTCAGTCATTCACTCCCACCACTTATTCACTACATGTCAGACACTGGGCCTAGAGAAATAAACACAGGGCAGGGAATCCCTGGGAAAGGTCATCCAGCTCTTCCCTCCTCCCAGTCCTGCACCTTATTCTGGGCTAAAGATATGGCCTCTATTTCAGTGAGAGGATAGAAAATATCCTTGTTATCCTTCCTTTGACTCACCAGCTCCTTGACTCTTTAGACACACCCTTGGGCAATCATTATCAATCCTGAGTGAGCATCAGACTCACTTGGGAGCTTGTTAAAATACAGACTCCTAGGTCCCTGGCTCTAGTCCAGGATGCCACCCAGGAATCTGTATTTCTAGCAAGTGCCAGATGATTCAGACAGATGTGGTCTTTAGATCCCACTTTGAGAGAATCCAAAGAAGCACCACCTCTGTTGCCCCCACCTCCAACTCAGGACACTACAGGAGAAAGTCATGGATCCTGGCTTCCAGGATTCCCAAACACACACAGCTGGCTAGTGATCGTTTAATTCATCAGCCATCAGCCTGGGTGGCTCAGTTAGTTAAGCGTCCGACTTTGGCTCAGGTCATGATCTCGTGGCTTGTGGGTTCGATCCCCGCATCGGGCTCTGTGCTGACAGCTGGCTCAGAGAGTGGAGCCTGTTTTGGATTCTGTGTCTCCCTCTCTCTCGCTGCCCCTCCCCTGCTCATGCTGTCTCTCTCTCAAAAATAAATAAAACATAAAAAATATATATATATATAATTCATCTGCTGTAAACCTGAGAGAATCCAGTTCCCCAGTTTCAGCCCTCTCCTTTATCTCTTAATATTAAACAAAAATTTTTTAATGTTTATTTATTTTCGAGAGAGACAGAGAGAGACAGAATGTGAGCAAAGGAGGGGCAGAGAGAGAGAGGGAGACACAGAATCCAAAGCAGGCTCCAGGCTCTGAGCTGGCAACACAGAGCCCGATGAGGGGCTCAAACTCACAAACTGCGAGATCACGACTTGAGCCCAAGTTGGACGCTTAACTGACTGAGCCACCCACGTGCCCCCTCAAGTATATTAGTTTTGAAGCAGATCCCAGACATTATATCATTTCATCTGTGAATATTTCAGTACGTATTTCTAAAAGGTAAAAACCTAGCATACTGTACATACCGTGTTAGCCAATTTGACAAATAATTGTATTTAAATTTTTTTTAATTTTAAAAATGAAAAAAGTTAAACAAAGCAAAAAAATAAATTAATCTAAAAAATTAAAAACTAAAAGGTAGGGGCACCTGGGTGGCTCATTTGGTTAAGCGTCTGACTTCGGCTCAGGTCATGATCTCATGGGTTTTGGGTTTGAGCCCCATGTTGGGCTCTGTGCTGACAGCTCAGAGCCTGGAGCCTGCTTCGGATTCTTTGTCTCCCTCTCTCTGACCCTCCCCTGCTCACGTTGCCTCACTCTCTCTCTCTCTCTCTCTCTCTCAGAAATAAACTAAAAAAAATTTTTTTTAAACTAAAAGGTAAAAACCTATGGTATAATTTGGCTGTCCTCTGAATCTCCTGGAAATTAACTGTTAGGTCTAGACTCTGAGGACTCTGCTAAGACAGGTTTTTCTTTGGTGAGACTCTTGTGGTGATGGTGTGTTCTCCCAACAGAAGGCCCGTAATATCTGATTATCTCTTCTGTTGTGGTCAGAGCTGAAAGCCTATATCCATTAGTTCATCAAGTGTTGTAAAAAGGGGCTTTCTTCCATCTTTATTATCTGGAATGCTTCTATAAGAGAGCAAATTTCCCTCATCTACCCAGTAGTACAGTTTGTATCAGAAAGGAACAGTAAATGCTAGATTGTTTCCCTTTACTTAACTGTCTTCAAAATAATGAGCTGGTCCCTTACACCTTCCAACAGTAATTGTTTTGGGTGTCATTATGATTTAAATGTTTGATTTGTTTCAACCTACTGCAGTTATTTTTATTATTCATGCTCCAACTGTCCCCTTTTTGACAAGTGGGAGCCTCTCTGTGTTGCGTTCTAAGTCCCTGCCATGAATCTAGCGGTCTTTGAAGTTAGCAAACTTTTTTTTACATTCTTCAAATCCCTGGCTTGCCCCCCTCACACTGTACCCCTACCCTCACCCCCACCCTCTCAGCAGTTATTTGCTTCTCAGAAGACTAAGACCATGTGTTATAAACAGCCTCAACTTACAATGTTCCTCATCTGTACAATAGAGATAATAATAATGCCTACCTCACAGGGTTGTTAAGAAGATTAAATGAGTTAGTAATTGTAAAGCACTTGGAACAATGCCTAGTGCAAAGTAAGTGCCAGCTAAGTATTTGTTAAATGAATAACACTCTCTCCCCATCACTCACCTGCAGGTTTCTCAGTCACTCTGCCTTTTTTCTCCTTGTCTCTAGGCTCAGAACCTCCCCTAAGGCTGTCTGAGTGTAGATGCATCAGTCACTCAGCTCAGGGAACAAACACTGCCCAATTCCACAGCAAATTCCTTTCCTTGGGGACAGTGGGAACTCTTCTCCCACATTCCATTTGCAGAGCCTGACAAGCTCTCCAAATATGCATTTCAATCTGCAAACACAGCTCTCCAGCTTGGATTATCTCTTCTGGCCCCTGGTAAGTTAGCACAACTGCCAGCCCCTAGCTTGAGAGCAGCCAACATTGCCTTCAACATCCTAACATTTTGAGGGACCCTCATGCAGCCAAGCCTCCTTCTACCCGAGGGCTCCTAGAGCTTCCAGAATGTGCATGGCTGCTCAGCTCAAATGGGCTCTGGATTTACAGGTGTGCCCGGTCCACTGGCTGGTGGGTCCTGCAGGTGTTGAATACCCCAGGCCTGGAATGGTAGGGATCTTCTGGCCCTTCCTATTAGGATTCAAAATGGTCAGAGCCAACAGATTCCAGTGAGATAAATGAAAAATTAGGACCAAAGAAGGGGTAAAAGCTAAAAGAAAGGAGGCAAAGGACTGGTTGCCTAAGGGATTTCTGAAGCTTGAAGCCGGTCTTGGCTCTGCTGCAAATCCTCCTTGGCCCATGTCAGAGCACTACTGTGCTGAAGGACAGTGGCATGTTGGTGAAGTGTTTAACTGCCATCATGGCCCTCCTTGGTTACTTCTGTGGCCTGGGAAGAGAAAGTGGGAGCACAGCAGGCGGCGGAAACGCCTGCTGAATCTTAAGATCAGCTTATTCCCACCTCTTTTTGTAAAGGCCTTTCCTACCTCTGTCCCCTGCTAACCCAAATCCTGACCCTCTCTCATGACCAATCACAGAAAGGAAAGAAAATCCCTTGGCTCCAAAATGACATCCAGAGAACCAAAGACAAGCCTCAAAAATGCCTACCCATCTGCCAAGAGGCTGCTGCCGAAGATGGAGAGGGAGGCAGAAGCAGAGGACTACTGTACCCCGGGAGCCTTCGAGCTGGAGCGTCTCTTCTGGAAGGGCAGTCCCCAGTACACCCATGTCAACGAGGTCTGGCCCCAGCTCTACATCGGCGATGAGTAAGTGTCCAGGCTGAGCCTCACCTCTGGCCTCACCCAGGAGAAGGCAGCCACCCCCACCCCAGCTCACACCCCTCTCTCCCTCCTAGCCATGAGCTGTTGTTCTTCGGGTTAATGGTATTGTGAGAACTCAATTAGGGCTGGGTTTATCCTCAAATTATAGAAAACCCAGAAAAGGGGCTTATGCAACATAGAGGTTTATTTCTCTTTCATATAAAAGAAGTCCAGAGGAAGGTGAGCTGGGGCTGGCATGGTGACTCCAGGGCCATCAGGGTCACAGGCTCCTGAGTTCTGCTCCACCATCCCAGAGGTGTGGCTTCCCTCCTCAAAGCTGTTGCCTGGGCCAACAGTGCTGCTAGAGCTCCAGCCACCATCTGTGGGATCCAGGCCACAGAAACATAAAGAGAAAGTAAGTGCATCTTTCCAGAACAAAGTGTCCCCCATGTTCTCCCCTGCCACTAGCTGCAAGGGAGGCTGGGAAACGGAGCCTTTAATTTTAGCTGGGTATAACGGCAGCACGAACAAAGTCAGTTCCCAGGTTGATGACACAGGAACACATCAACTTACGTGTTGGTCAAGCATGGTAGGCCTAGCAAAGCTGAGGTCACTGTCCCCTCCTCTAGATTTTTATAGCCACCAATTCCCATTCCTCAGACAGCAACTGGGAAATGTCTACTATAAATAATATTAATAATAATAATACTAATATTAATAATGCCTATCACTTACTGAATACCACGTTCCAGGCACGGTGCTAAGCATCTTGCATGAATGAGCTCAGTTTGAGAAAGAGCTCATTTTGAAAGTCTTCTGATTATTCCATTTTAAAGATAAGGAAATCAAGACACAGGGCAGTTAAGCAATTGGTCCAAGGTCCACAGCTCAGTAGGTGGCAAAGAGCTGGGATTCAAATGCAGTTCTGCTCAACCCAGAAGCTTTTATCTTAACCAGTACTCCTGCTCCTCCGTCCACCCCTCAGGGTTCCTGCTCAGCTTCCATCTCGCCCAGGAGCTGATGGCGTAGGAGCCCTGCATCACAGGATGTTAATAAGCACCATGCTGCTGAAAACCCAGAGATGACTGCCTAGTTGTGGGAAATCCAGGGGGCAGCATCCCTTGTCTTTATATTTCCTTAATATTTAAAAAATGTTTTTAATGTTTATTTATTTTTAAGAGAGAGAGAGAGAGAGAGAGAGAGAGAGCGCATATGCATGAGTGGGGGAGGAGCAGGGAGTGGGAGAGGATCCAGAGCTGGCTCCATGCTGACAGCAGAGAGCCCCACGTGGGCTTGAGCTCACAAACCATGAGATCGTGACCCGAGCTGAAGTCAGACACTAAATGACCAATGAGCCACCCAGGTGCCCCTCCTTAATATTTCTAAATTGAAAAAGTTAGAAAAATTATGTGCCTTTTTATACTAAATTAAACTAAACTAGAGGGTTATAAAAACACATTTCCCTCTGTCCTCCCTTAATTTTGCCACCAAGTAATCAGTATTGAGCTCACTCGCATACTCCCACTACTTTATGTATGCTGCTGCAAATGTAAGGTAGCATATACACACATATAAAGGGTTTTTGCTTCTTTTGAATACTTTTTAGGGGAAAAAAAGGAATCATGCTACTGGGTGCTCTTACTACCCCACAGTAGAACTGTACTCCAATTTGTCCAATTGTTTCCCAGTTGTGAACATTAGGGGAATATCAGTGAGGGGTTTAGGGGACTCTGTACAGTTTTTTTAAATTTTTTTTTAAAGTTTATTTTTGAGAGAGAGAAAGAGCGACTGAGCAGGGGAGGGTCACAGAGAGAAGGAGACAGAGAATCCTAAGCAGGCTCGGCTCTGTCAGCACAGGGTCTGATGGGGTCTCAAACCCACTAAGCCGTGAGATCATGGCCTGAACCAAAGTTAGATGCTTAAACAACCGAGCCACCCAGGCACCTTTGTTTTCTATTCTTAAATAACAGCTTTTTTGAGATATAGTTCACATTCCATAAAATTCACCCTTTTAAAGTGCAGAGTTCAGTGATTTTTTAAATTATATTTACAAAGGTGTACAACCAGCACCACTCATTTCAAAGCATTTTCATCTCCTCCAGAGGAAGCCACCTGAAAACTCTCCATTCTCCATCTTCTCACAGTCTTAGGCAACCACCCATCTGCTCTGTTTCTATTTACCTATCCTGGGCATTTCCTATAAATGGAATCACAGTATATGATTTTTGTGTCTGGCTTCTTTCACTTAGCATAATGTTTTCAAGGTTTGTCCAGGTTGTAGCATGGGCCAGTATTTTTTTCTTTTTTATTGCCAAACAATCTCTTGCTATTTTTGCAATTTCCCTAAGATTAACTCTAAAATTAGTTCAAAATTTAAAAAGGTACAGACATATTTGACCCCAAATATCACTTTAAGAAATGTAATTTACAAGTTTGGGGCACCTGGGTGGCTCAGTCGGTTAAGCGTCTGACTTCCGCTCAGGTCATGATCTCACGGTTTGTGGGTTTGAGCCCCGTTGTCGGGCTCTATGCTGACAGCTCAGGGTCTGGAGCCTGTCTTCAGATTCTGTGTCTCTCTCTCTCTCTCTCTCTTTCTGACCCTCCCCAGCTCACGCTGTTTCTCTCTCTCAAAAATAAATTTAAAAAAATTTTTAAAAATGTAATTTACAAAAATAAGAGTATCAATACATAAGGAAATATGCATAACTATGTGTATTTTATCACTGAAGTAGCAAACAAAAAAGGGAGGGGAATCTGAATCTCTTATCTTTTAATTATAAATGCAGGGGCGCCTGGGTGGCTCGGCTGATTAAGCAACCGACTTCTGCTCAGGTCATAGTTTCACAGCTCATGAGTTCAAGCCCCACATTGGGCTCTGTGCTGACAGCTCAGAGCCTGAAGCCTGCTTCAGATTCTGTGTCTCCGTCTCTCTCTGCCCCTCCCCTGCTTGCACTCTGTCTCTGTCTCTCCCAAAAATAAATAAACATAAAAAAATTAAATGTAGCAAATATATGGTTTTCCTACTATAAAAATAATACATGCTTATTGTATAAATATAGAAATCTTAATTTCTCTATTTGTAGTAGGTTAACAAGAGAACCTTCCTCATTGGGTTGTATGGGTTAAATGAGATAATATATGTAAAGTATTAGTGCAGTGTCTAGTACATAGTAAGCACTCAATAAAGGTTAGCTCTAATAATAAAGTAGTGATTAATGTAAGGAAGAAAACTTAAATTTCTCAGAGCAATCACCAAACCCCAGTATTCTGAAGCCACTCCTATTCGTATTTCCAGCTGGAATTTCTGTGTATTATTTTGGTTTTAAAACTTGTTTTTATATAGTTGTAACTATATTATTCATTGTATCTTTTTTCCCACATCGTATCATTCATAAACTTTTCCTTTACAACATACTTCTCATACTTTGAATTATAATATAATAATATATATCAAATAATAATATATCAGGTGAATATAAGGTCATTTATTTAACCACTTCTCTATTGTTGGACACATCAATTATTCCTATGTTCTCACTTTTTTTTTTTTTTACAAATAGTTTATTGTCAAATTAGTTTCCACATAACACCCAGTGCTCATCCCCACAAGTGCCCTCCTCCATGCCCATCCCCCCTCCCCCCCACATCCATCAGTCCTCAGTTTTTGTCAGCATTCAAGAGTCTCTCATGGTTTGCCTCTCTCCCTTTCCCCCACCATTTCCCCCCTTCTTCTCCCCCATGGTCCTCAGTTAGGTTCCTCCTAATCCTCGTATACGTGCAAACATATGGTAACTGTCCTTCTCTGCCTGACTTATTTCGCTCAGCATAACGTCCTCAAGGTCCATCCATGTTGCTACACATCCCATGTTCTCACTTTAATAAATAATGCTGCAGTGGACATCTTTATGCATAAAATCTTTTCATAGGATTATTTCCTTACATCTGACCCTGACAGTGGTATACCTAGGGGAAGAAGGATTAAGATTTTAAGATTTATACCGTCTCTGGCTCTTTATCTATACTGTTCTCTTTGCCTAAAATGCCCTGCCCCTCACTTCCTCTCTGTGTCCAGATTCTGTACATTTTACAAAAACCACTCAAGTCACTGCTGCCATGAAACTAGCCTCCCCCAATCTGCATAGGAGAAGTAAGTTTTTTTTTTCTCTGTATTTTATACACTATATTTACAGTTGCTACAGCTTATAATAATTAATAACAATAGCTACGTTGTATTGTATACATCTTACCATGTGCTGTGTCCTGTTGCTAGGCATCATTTAAACTCAACAACCCTATGAAGGAAGTACCATTATTACTCTTATTTTACAAATAGGCAAACCAGGGCTCAGAAAGTTTATCTATTTGTTCAGTCAGTATTTAGTGGCACTTTGCTATGGAGCTGCAGGGGATACAAGGAGGAAACTGAGGATCAGAGAAATTAAGTGACCAGACCAAGCTCATACTACCAGTAAGTGGTAGAACTTAAAATTCAGATCAAGAAAATGAGGTCAAGGGGCACTAGCTTGCTCAGACAGTGGAGCATGTGACTCTTGATCTCAGGGTTTTGAGTTCAAGTTCCACGTTTGGGTGTAGATATTACTTAAAATCTTCACTTGATCTTAGCCAAAAGGCCAAGAAGTGATAGACTACTTAAAGTCTTTAAGAGAAGAAAAAGAAATGCGGTCAATCAGATACAGAATGCTGTTTTATAGCTAAGGAGAAGAGATGTGGAGAAATGTAACAGGGAACAGAAGGATAACATGAAGCAGAGTAGGAGTGTGGGGTTCGAGTCTTGGCTCTGCCAGTCACCAGCTGTGTGATCTTAGACAATTTATTGTACCTCTCTTCACTTTATGTGGCAACAGAGACAGGGCTCAGTCCACGGGGTGAAGATGAGATGAATTAAAACAAGTGCTTGGCACAGAGTACGTAAATGCCTCTAAGTGTTTGGCACTATCATGATTCTGAGAAAGTGACACAGAAGAGGCGGATTCCAAGCGTGACTCTGGAAGATGGGTAGGATTTCAAGAGTTCTGGGCAGAGGGAGCAGGATGAAGAAATGCATGGAGGTGAGAATAAGCAGGGTGGTGTGTCCAGAATACCAGGGATAGATGTGGGAGATGGACACTTTCAGAAGGTCTAGAACTGAGCCATGTTTGACTGCCACGTGGTCGATTCAGATTTAGCCCTGTTGCAGGAACAGGTGACCCCAACATCTTGGTGGCCTACCACAGCAGAGGGTTATTTCTCCTGCACATGCCACATCTGTGAGGGGCCAATTCTGACTGTGCTCCACATCCACATCACTCTAGGCCTCAGGACCCAGGCTGACAGGATATATTGCCATCTGGGATATATTGCCAGTTTCCTGGAGAGAGGAGGGCCATGGAAAATCACGAGCTGATTCAGAAGCGACACATGCCACCTCTGCCCACGTTTCAGTGGCTAAAGCAAGTTCAAGCCAAACCCTCGTGTTTGAGGAAAGGCCAGGAAAGTATAACCTGTCAAATATTCCAAATGGTAACGCACAATCAACCCCAGCCACAATCTACTGCAGGTGTAGTGGTTTTGGGCAGGACCTTTTACCTTTCTGGGCCTATTCCCTCATCTCTAGAAATGATCTCTAAGAAGATTCAAAGAAATATGGAATATGAGAACATTCTGTGTGACAAATACAAATCTTACCATTATTGTTACTTAGGGAGAAAGAAACATGGGAAGGTAGGCCAGGGCCAGCTTGTGGAAGACTGAATGCCCGCCAAGCAACTCTCTTCAGGAGACACTGAGTGTCTGAGCAGGACAGTCAAGTTCTAGTTAAAAAACTGCCAGATAACAGGGTGTGATGCAGTAAGATATGCTTGCCTCCTTGACATCTGACCACAATCTTGTTCCTTCAACCAAGAAAATGTCACTGCCCTTTCGATTCATTCCAGCTTTGCCTGGTTGAGCCCCAAAACAAACATACACATACAGTCTAGGCAGGCCCCACGGTCAGTGTGTGTGACCTGCGTGCACAGCAGGGGCAGGGGATGCCAATCAGCATGGCATGGTGCTTCACGGGGCTTGTCCTCATCTCTGCTCAGGGTCCCTCCTAGACACCCGCTTACAAGGCTAATGAGACTCACAAATGCTTATTGAGAGAGCAATTAATTCTGATGCCAGTATGGCCACATGGAGGTTAGAACCCTGTTGAGAGCAGGCAAGGCTGCCTGTGTTTCTTGGTCTCTTCGTAGGTGTCGCCCAAAGCAGCAAAAGGCTCACAGCTGGCTCCTCATGCACAAAGTCTCAGTTTTAATTTGAAAGTTGCATTTAGCTTGATTTTTTTTTTTCCTTAAAAGCACCTACAATTTTTGAAAGGCAAGTATCAAGGGTCTGGAAGTGAGGGTGGTTAGGATCCAGGAGTAAGGATGGACATCCTGGGGTAGTCGGTTATGCCTGGGACCCATTGGGGACCAGACTTAGCCCAAAGAAAGCAGTTCATTTTTTCTCCCTCCTCTCCCTTCAAGGGCTTCTTCATAGAAAGATGCAGAAGGGCTGAGCATCATCTGCTCCAACGCCACAGTGCCTGGTCAAACACTGGTCCCCATGTGGCCTTGGACAAGTCCCTCATGCCTTCTGAGATTCGATTTCTTTACCTATAAGGTGTGGATCCCATGAGTTAATACATATGTCACTTAGCACAGTGCATGGCACACCCATAAGTGTGAACTGTTACATATCAGGCAGGTTCTGGAAATTCAACTCACAGTGTGAGAGACAGAGCACACCTTCATTGTGTTTTGCCATTAAGGGTCCTTCTGTGCTTTTTAAAAAAAAATTTTTTTTAATGTTTATTTTCGAGAGACAGAGCGACAAAGAATGAGCAGGGGAGGGGCAGAGAGAGAGGGAGACACAGAATCTGAAACAGGCTCTAGGCTACGAGCTGTCAGCACAAAGCCCAACGCGGGGCTCAAACCCTTGAACTGTGAGATCATGACCTGAGCCGAAGTCGGACGCTCAACTGACTAAGCCACCCAGGCGCCCCTAAGGGTCGTTCTGTGTTAAGGGCAGCCTGGAGACAGGAAACACTCCTGGTCAAATTTCTCCCATGAGATGTTATCATGAACTCAAGTTCAGGCTACAAGGAAGGTACCTCCTAATGGGTTTTTTCAGGCTCATACATCAACTGCCCCCACAGATACTGTCCTGGCCTGCCAGGCACCCAGCCGGCCTGAGGCCTAAGGAGGCAATGCCACACCAAAACCCAATGGGCCTGTGGATTTCAGGACGTCTACAGCATTTTCACATCCCAGCTTATCCCAAGGGGATTCACCATGTTGAATGCCTGATGGCTCCAAGTCTCCATTGCTTACCAGCCCTGGGAGGGCAGAGTTGACACTACCACTGCAGCCCAGTGGGAATCTGGGTGGTGTTGAGTGTGCTGGGTCAGTGAAAGGCCCTGGGCCAAGAAAACAGGCCACTGGTCAGATATTCTCACCAGAATGGCATCCTGGCTCCAGGCACAGCCACCCTCTCCCCACCCATGTCCCGCAGCTCGGTGGGGGTGTGAATCTGCTACAAGTGGGAACCGTAGGGTCAGCATGGAGTAGGGCAAAAGGCCTCAAATGGGATTCAGGGGCACAGAGTTCAAGCCCCCAGTGCTGGTGGTCATTATGTGTGGCCTTTGGCAAAACATTTTACTGTTCTGGGACTCAGTTTCTTTATTTGTAAAATAAAAGGATGATTTCAAAGGTCTCTTCCAGCTCTAAAATAAAATTCTTTAAGAAATGTGCTATTAAATAAATTAGGCTTTATTAGGTTCAAGCACATACTTGTTTTATTACTTTTAAGTCATTCAAATTAGATTCAAATTAGGTTAACCAAGTGTTGCCCTCCAGAGAGCCAGGGACTTGCGTCAATGATGAGATAAGAATAATTCATCGCCTCTTATCAATCAGCAGTCCCTAAATGGGTGCTTCAAAAGTGCTTGAGTATGCTTGAAAGCACTGAGTTTCTGTAATTTAAATATTCTCTCTTTAATCTCATTCACATTTTTCATTTGCTTAGAGAAATCTTTTTTCTTTTTTTCCCTTGTAGTCAGCAGGAGGGGAAATATCCTGGTTACTGTCAAAGTGATTGCAAATTCCCAGGCAGGGCAGCCTCCCATAGGCTTGGCTGGAACAGGAAAATTGAGAAATTTCTCCTCTCTCTCCCGATGTCAGCGTCCCTATGAGCCAATGCCAAGGTGCTAAGTTGCTCTGCCGCTTGAATGGCGGGGGTGCTAAGCACCTCTCCATTTTTATTAAAACTGTAGTTGCCTCCAAGGTCTGGCTTTTGGGGTCATCGACAGGCATCTGCCCTTCCCCCTAAAGCCTGCCTCCTCCTCCCTGTGGTCAGCCCTACTCAGCCTGAGCTCACTTTCAAGTGGTCTTGATATCTTGCCCTTTCTGCTTTTCTCCTCCCAACCAGACCAACAGCCTCGAAAGCAGAGGCATCTCCAGGCCTGGCCTGTAGTTGAGGAGGCTGGAAAGTGAGGTGAAAGCAAGTCAGCCAGCTGAGCCGGCCTTCCGCCTGTAAGTGGGCTTCCTGCCAGTGCACCTGATAGCTGCAACCTCCCTGGACAAAAAGAAGGAATTAATTCAGCCTTCAGGCACCAAGCTTAGCTCAAACTTGACTGCTTCTCCATGGTGGACCGTGGCTGGTTTAGGATGTGGTGAAAACACAGCCATGGTTGCCGATTTAACGTGCTGAATATTAGTAGAAAGAGTTGGAAAGCTGGGATTCTGAACCTCCCAGTACCAAAGGTGACTTAGATACGACTGGGCACCAGGCATGGGCTAAGTGAATGGGAGACCTGGCTGGGCCTTTCCAGCTTCTCAGTAAAGGCCTCAAGCAACATCAACCACTTCCTTTCATGGTGAGCAAAATGCCTAGTGTAATTATTAATAGGACATCACTTCTCAAATCCACGCCTCCGAGTATTCTTTTTCCCCTCTCAGCCTCCATCACAGGGGCAGATGATGAAGAGATATCTGACAAGAATTAAAAATGCTGGGGCCACCTTATATCTTTGAATAGCCAGTGTCTCCTGAGAACTAAGAAAACAACATCTATAAAAATCATGGTATACACCTGCATGTTAAGTGAATACATGACACACTCCTTACTGAAATTTACAAAACACCAAAAAAAGAAGAAAATTAAAATTCTCTATGATCCCTTTACCCAGAGATAGCCACTGATAACCTTTTGCTGTACATCTTTCTGCTGCTTTCTTCCCTTGAATTTATCTTTTACCCTTTCAAAGAAACTTGAGTACTGCATCATTCAATTTACAAGAATCTTGTAAGGAAAAGTACTGCCAGTGTAATTGGTTCAGTTTAACAAAGAAAGAAAGCTGAAGGTCCCAGATGTTCTGTTGTTTTAGCTCGTGCAGCAGTGTAAGTGTACAAACTGCACCTGTCAGCCCTGTGTGTTCAGAAGGATCTCAAAGCCAGTTTCATTGTCAGTAAGTGACAAGAACCCCAAGAAACTAGAAAGCCAGGGAATTTGACTTTCATTGATGAAATTGATGGAGAATTGATGGAGATCAAAAGCTAGAAATATGCCCGCTGTTTTAAAATCCCCCTGTAAGGAGTAGGTGTGGTCAAGACTCCAAAGGAGAAAATCCCCATCAGGGTCATAGCCATGAAATAACGCGCGAACACCGAAGTGTCATACACACCAGAACGAACAGGGTGCCAGGGTACAGGATACAGGCTATTGGCAAACAAGAGTCCACAATCAGTGCAGGAAATCAGCAGGTCCTCACAGACACAAGGGTATGGAGAGCACCCAGTCATTAGTGGGCTTTCTTCAGTGCCCAATGTAGAATCCTGACAACGTGGGAGCAGCTGGTTTCCCACGGCAAGGGGGCTTTGGGAGGGCTTGACTAGGTGTATATGTGCACGTCCCCCTCCCCTCTGCGCAAGAGCATACACCTAGGGAAAATGGGCTTTGGGGCAGATGCTGAGGTATTTGGGCTGGGAATCAGCAGGGCGCCAAGAGGTGTGGGAAAGTGGAATGTCAGGAGTGCCGCCCAAGGAGACTGCTTCACCAAGAGTGCTCTTATTCGCCATTCCTCAAGGGTGGTGGGTTCAAACAAGCTTCCTGGAGGAACTTCAGAGGAGCTGAGAGGAGGCTGGGTCAGGCCAGATAAGGAGGAAAGGAGGGGGGGACTCCGAATGAGGAAACTGGGCCATGCAAGAAGGGAGTCACTTCACTGGCCTTCCAATCTGGAGTAAGAATCCAGGGCCAGGCCAGAGGTTCACAGTGAGAGGAGATAAAGGGAATTGGGTCAGAAACAGAGATATGGCAATGTTCTTCAAAAGTAAACTGCATGAGGGGCGCCTGGGTGGCTTAGTCGGTTAAGCGTCCGACTTTCACTTAGGTCATGATCTCGCGGTTCGTGGGTTCGAGCCCTGCGTCGGGCTCTGTGCTGACTGCCAGCTCAGAGCCTGGAGCCTGTTTCAGTCTGTGACTCCCTCTCTCTCTGACCCTCCCCTGCTCATGCTGTCTCTCTCTCTCTCTCCTAGAAATAAATAAAAAAACATTAAAAAAAACAAACAAACAAAAAAAAAAAAACAAAAGTAAACTGCATGAGTCCATGTGTGAGAAAATGTCCAACCTTATTGGCAAAATGAATGAAAATGAGACATCTTTTCTTTCTTTCTTTCTCTTTCTTTCTTTCTTCTTTCTTTCTTTTCTTTCTTTCTTTCTTTCTTTCTTTCTTTCTTTCTTTCTTTCTTTCTTTCTTTCCTTCCTTCCTTCCTTCCTTCCTTCCTTCCTTCCTTCCTTCCTTCCTTTCTTTTCTTGCTTCCTTTCTTTTTGGACAGTGAAATTAGCAAAGAATAAAAATCAGAATGTAAAATGAGCAAGCTTTCAGGAGGATAATTTTTTAATTTTTTTCCAGGAGGATAATTTAGTAACACATAACAAATGTGTTAAAAATGCTCATACCCACTGACCCAAAAATTCTACTTAAAAAAAATCTCTTCTAAGGACATAATCAGAGATGTGTCCAAAGAAATAAAGTTATTCATTTATAGTGTTTCTTATAATATCTGCCACTCCCCCTTCACGAAAGAGATAAAGATAGAGTCAGAAGGAGAGAGAGGAGACAAATCCAGAAGCAGGGGCTTGGTGAGGCAAAATTGAGATTTCCCTGCAGAATGGAACAGCAGGCAGCTACTGAAGGCTGTATGTCCACAGAAGAAAATGTTTACAATTTTTCACCATGTCAAAGGTTTTGAAACTTTCATACAGTATTGTATCCCAAAACAATTCTCTATATAAAATATATACATCTATGCATAGAAAAGCAACTGGGGAATCTTATATTAAAAAGCAAAGAGACTTTATCTCTAGGGGGTAGAAATACAGGTGATTTTTTTGCATGTGGGAGGGAATATGTTTTTTCATTTTCTTTTTTAAAATTTCTTTTTTTTTTAAAGGCTGTTTTTTTTTAAATTTTTTAATGTTTTATTTATTTCTAGGAGAGAGAGAGAGAGAGAGCGTGAGCAGGGGAGAGTCAGAGAGAGAGAGGGAGTCACAGACTGAAACAGGCTCCAGGCTCTGAGCTGGCAGTCAGCACAGAGCCCGACGCGGGGCTCGAACCCACGAACCGCGAGATCATGACCTAAGCGAAAGTCGGACGCTTAACCGACTAAGCCACCCAGGCGCCCCATCTTTTTTAAAATTTCTTAATGTTTATTTATTTTTGAGAGAGAGAGGGGCCGTGAGAGAGGGGCAGAGAGAGAAAGACAGATAGACAGACAGACAGAATCAGAAGCAGGAGACAGGCTTCACGCTGTCAACACAGAGCCCGACACGGGGCTCAAACCCACAAACTTTGAGATCATGACCTGAGCTGAAGTTGGACACTCAACCAACAGAGCAACCCTGGCACCCCTGTTTTTCATATTCTGCACTGAGCAAGTGTTATTTTTGTAATTAGATGACATGTTTTTATGACCTAATTTCTTAAATAAACAAACTGCTAACATTAGGATTTTTTATTAAACAACCAGAAACTAAGGCTCCTGCATCATCTAGATTCTACAGGTAAATTCCCCAGTCTGTCTTTCTCCTGAGCTTTTCTCCTCAACAGAAGCACATTTCTTCATCTCTTTCCCACATGACATATGTAAGCAGATGGTCCTAAAATTTAAAGAAATTTCAAGAAAACAACAGGGTGCTAGGGAGCACCCTCTGACCCATCTCACTCCCAATAATTGCTGAGCCAGGCATTTGGGCCAATTGGGGAATCTGCCTCTGTCACAGCCACTATATACCCAGAGTACTAAGACTTGATCTCTTTGCAGATCCTCATTTTACCATGGATACTCTCCTGAGCTCGCAGTTGTATTCTAAGTAAATAAGGAGGAAAGGAGAGGAAGACTCTGAATGAGGAAACTGGGGGCAATCCCCACAGTGGTGTGTAAGGACACCACCTCCCCTTCCTGGCTCAGGTAGCCACACAACCCCTGAAAACCTGCGGTGGGCCTCAGATACGCACCAGGTCTGATCTTCCCCAGGAGCCCTCTTCTCTCCCTCAGACAGCTAGAACCCGCTCTGTGGGATGGCTGTGGAGGTGTCATGCAGTGAGTCTTGTCACATATCTACCCTGATCCTTGACCCCAAAAGCAACAAAGTGCAAATTGCTATTTATTCAAACTACCATTTGATTATGTTGAAACCCAGCTGCTGAACCCAGAGAGAACAGTCTTTATGGTGGGTAGGAACTTCCTGTCAAGGACAGTTAATTTTAATTTTTCCACTGAGCTCAACCTCAAAGTGAGGTTGATTGCTACTCAGCAAGATGGAATGCATTAGCGGAGGCTTTAATTGAGCACAGATCTATGTCCCAAAAGCATAATGTTTGTTGTATACATACTTTGGGACAAGAAGAAAAATGAAAAACAGGTCTTTCTGAGGAAGAACTGAAAGCAGAATGTAGTCCATAGTCAGGATGGCAGCACCAAAGGCTAGCTGAGCGGATTAGAGGAACTCTCCACCATCCCATGGCTCAGTTCCAATGGGCTGTTTGCAAATGTTTCTAAAAGCTCAATGTCTGTGTTTGGGTCTCTCCTTCCCAAACACTGGACTCCATCGTGGTTCCTCTCACGACCAAGAATAAGCTCCAGGAAACCAGCGACAGATGGGGGGGGCCCTTGGCCAAGGGGGGCCCTGGCATATTTTTCCTGCTGCAAGGCTCCTCTTGGCCCAGGGTATTGATCAATGTTGGCATCCACTATGGTCCCTTCTGTCTACCTTACCAGTCACCTTGAGATGAGTCCTCAGCTGGAGCACAATGCCACTTCTGGCCTCTTCTTGTTATGGTTCCAGGCTCTTGTCATCTTTCCTGAGCTTCAGAACTGCTCCCTTTGTGCTGCTGAAATCTAGTTGGGATCACCTCCTCCTCAAACACTCTCCTTGACCCCTCCAAATACAGATCCAAGCACTTCCGTGTCCCAGCCTCACACTCCTTCTCCAGACTTCTCTCTCCTCTCTGCTCACATCCTATGCTCTGGCCAAACCAGCTTCCTCCTCCCTGCCCCTTTCCCAACCCCTCAGCAAGTCCTGCTGTGACCCCAGCCTGGTCTAACTACCTTCCTCTCTGGCTGTACAACTGCGGCAGTCTCCAACAGAGCTCCCTGCTTCCATTTCTTCCCCTCTCCAATCCATCTCCAGACTGTCTTTTAAAAAGTAAACAATGCGGGGCGCCTGGGTGGCTTAGTCGGTTAAGCGTCCGACTTTCGCTTAGGTCATGATCTCGCAGTTCGTGGGTTCGAGCCCCGCGTCGGGCTCTGTGCTGACTGCCAGCTCAGAGCCTGGAGCCTGTTTCAGCCTGTGACTCCCTCTCTCTCTGACCCTCCCCTGCTCACGCTGTCTCTCTCTCTCCTAAAAATAAATAAAACATTAAAAAAAAAATTTTTTTTTTAAATAAATAAAAATAAAAAGTAAACAATGCTCCTTCCTTAAAACCCTCTGTAGCATGTGGTGCTCCACCACACTTACAGTAAAATGCAAACTCTTTCCTGTGGTCTACAAGGTCCACCATGACCCAGCCCCTGCCTGTCTCTCCGACTTCCTCTTGTACCACTATCCCCCTTGCTACTACAGCCACACTTGTTCCCATTCTGTTCTTGGCACTTGCTGTTCCCCAAGCCTGGATGAAACACTTTTCCTCCAATTCTACCGCTGCCTAAATCCTTCCCATCCCTCCGTCTTAGCTTAAATACCACCTCCCGGCAAGGCCTTCCCCTACCACCTTACATAAAGCAAGACCACAGTCATTCAGCACAGCTTTTACTGCTTTCTAAATTAAAAAAAAATTTTTTTTAATGTTTATTTATTTTTGAGAGACAGAGAGAGAGCATGAGTAGGGGAGGGGCAGAGAGGGAGACACAGAATCCAAAGCAGGCTCCAGGCTCTGAGCTGGCAGCACAGAGCCTGACATGGGGCTTGAACCCACAAATCGTGAGATCATGACCTGAGCCAAAGTCAGACGCTCAACCCACTGAGCCACCCAGCTGCTCCGCTTTTTTCCTATTTCATCCTTTGATCATAGTGGGTTTGGGGTAGAAGGGAGTGTCTGAGAGTGAGGTCCTGAGGGACCCTGACTAATCTGTTCACTATTGCACCATCAGCACCCAGGACACTGACGGGCACACAATAGATTCTAAATCATTATCTGATGATAAATGACTGATTGCAGGAAATAACAAGCATTTCCTAAAAGGCCTTCATCATCTCCAGCCTCCACACCTTAAGTAGTGCTACTTCCCTGTCCCTGCATCCCTCTTTCCCTCCATCACTGTGTTAACATTCATAGTAAGGCCCTCTCCCATAAAGCCTCTCCTGGCCCCTCTAGGCAAAAATAATTCCTGGTTCCTCTGACGACCTTCCTCTGCCGCCTATCCCAAGGCCACCTACTTCAACATGACTTTATTCTTTGTTCCTGGATATTCCTGTCTAGAAAGATAAGTCTGTAAATCAGAAAGTAACTTCACTGTTGGCTCCAGGAGCTTCCTGAAATCAACTCAAACAATAGACAGCTCAAATACCTTAGAAAAATGCTTTGCCAAACTAGGAAATGATTCTTATCATTGCAAGGGTTCTGCATGGTGTTCACCAACCCTGTGAACATCAGTGTCAAGAATTTTGCCCAATTTCAATAAAATCCTTGCACTGTAACACCTTCTTAAATCAGTCATTCCAGCCCCAACCCACCCAACCCTATAAACGTCTGGAAGGTTCAGAGGAGCGACCTTCTTTAAAGGGTTTCCTGAGCCTCTGTAAAGGTGACCCCCTCCCTTACATTCAGCTTTGCTGGATGAACAGATTATTCTGGTGGCCTTCTAGGGGATTTGGCATGAAACAGTGCACTCCTGCGACCACCATAAGCGTCTAGCACTCAGCTCTTCTGTCTATGGTGAATGATGAAAGACTGAATGGATGAGCCACTAGCTCACCTACCGCACCCTCCACTCTCTCCTTTCTTGAAGCGGCCGATCCAGAAACATTCGGTCAAGGGGTCAGTAAGATCAGGGTTTTGGATTAGGGAGGTCCTTCACTACAGTGACTAGGCTTTATTTTGGAGTTTATGGCATAAACCCATGGGCGGGCCTGAGTGTCCCCCCAGATCCAGGCTAAGGCACCACTCAACCAACCAGCCTCTCCCCTTGTGCCCAGGGCGACAGCACTAGACCGCTACGGGCTGCAGAAGGCCGGCTTCACGCACGTGCTGAACGCGGCCCATGGCCGCTGGAACGTGGACACGGGGCCTGACTACTACAGCGACATGGCCATCGAATACCACGGTGTTGAGGCCGACGACTTGCCTACCTTCGACCTCAGCGTCTTCTTCTATCCCGCGGCCGCTTTCATCGACGCCGCGCTCAGCCACGACCATAGTAAGAGATCTTGTGACCCCTGGTGGTCCAACCCCCAACAAACGCGCCTGAGGCCCCGCCCCGCGCCCCGGGCGCTGCGCGCACGAAGCCCAGCCCCAAACCGAGGCCCTGCCTCTCACCTTGGCTGGAGGCGGGATCTGCGCACTTTTGAAGCCGGTTCTGCGGGGGTTGTGTGTGATTGAGCTGGGAATGTCTGAGGCCCAGGATCCTGGGAGCCACACTGAGCATACGGCAGGTGGGGTTCAGGCCTTGATTGCTTCTGTGGGATATCGGGATTGGGAGGGTCCAGAGGAAAGGCCTTTGGCCTGAATACCAATTCCCTAAGGCTCATCACCGATCCTTGGAGGCCCTCAAACCTGAGACTACAGCCCAGACACTAATTGTGCCTGCGCCCAAACCTGACTAATAGCTAGGGGCTTCAATGCCAGAAAACCTTCAGGGAGCTGACGTGACTGGGATCTATGGAGAGACTTCAGATTTTCCTGCCAACCAACCAAGCCGGCAGCCTTCCCCAATCCCCTCCTTCCCACATACTCCGTCTAGTTAGGCCTCCTATAGAAAGTGACAACTTAGCCTTTATAAATGGCGAAATATATTTGAGAATCTGAGTTTTGCACCCATGATGTCCAAATTTCCCAAGGTTAATTATCCATTCTTAACTTTTTTTTTTTAAGTTAATTTATTTTGAGAGAGAAAGAGAGCAGGGGAAGAACAGAGTGAAGGAGAGAGAGAATCCCAGGGAATCTCCAAGCTGTCAGCACGGAGTCCAATGCAGGGGTTCAATCCCACCAACCATGGGGGCGGGGATGGGGGGTGGGGGGTGGCGCCTGGGTAGCTCAGTCGGTTAGGTGTCCGACTCTTGATTTCAGCTCACATTCCATGAACTGGGAGATCATGACCTAAGCCAAAACCAAAATTCTGACGCTCAACTGACTGAGCCACTCAGGCGCCCCAATTATCCATTTTTAAAATCACCATGCTAATCCCTGCACTCAAAATACAGTTTTAGCTGGTCTAATCCAGGTTAAGGCTACAAGGCTATTTTGGAAAGAAAGGCATGGCTTATGTATGCATTGGAGTAAAACAATATGCAGTTATTGCTGCAGGGTGTAACTTAGAGGCCAGAGGTACTTCAACTCCCTCATCTGTGCTCTGATTTTAGGCACATGTGTCATACTCCTTTATGGGGCCGTCGCATAATTAAGGTTATCCAGCTACTGAAACCCTTTCCTGCCACAAGAGTCTGGGATTATGAGGCTGACTGACTGACCAGATGGCCTGCTTCAGGATCTTGCAATCTGCAGGTGGGAGCAGGCCAAGTCCCAGACCTTGATGGCCATCCCAAAATGGTACTGGCCCCACAGGTAGCCTCAGGCACCAATAATTTGCCTTTTTTTTTTTTTTTTTGGTTCAGAAAGCAATATCACAGTGAAAACAAGAAAACCCCCCAGAGCCTAAGTGCTTATATTAGGGGATGCCTCATTTCAAAGTTGTGCTTTTGTGAGTCTATTTATGGACCATCTTTTGTATTATGCACATTCTGGGTTTCCAAGCAGTATCAAAAAGCAACTGGACTGTCTGGCTCATCAACATGAGGTAAAATTTGCCTCAGATTATTTGAAGTTAACTGAAAACATATTTGACAAGAAAAAACAAAAGGCTACAACAACCCAATCCTTCAGTTTCTGTTTAGTGTACTCTTTTGCCATCACTGGACCTTCAAACTTTCTCTTAATGGAAGGGGTCTGGCAGACTTTGGAAAAGACAGGCCGGGGATCAAATTCACACCTTACTAACAATGTGATTTCTCTAAGCCTTGGTTTCTCAATCTGGTGATGAAAATATTTACCTTGAAAGGTTATAATGAAGATCAGCAGTAACTCATATAGAGCATTTAGCAGAGAACCTGGTGCACAGCGGGTTCTCAGATGTGTTTGATAAAGAGAGGTTGTGCACCATGAAGCACATAACCACACTAGCATGTGTGCATCATAATAATAAAGTTTCCAATCCCAAAAGGAAAAAAGACATTCCAACTTTGAACTAGTACAATAGACTCTTATGACAGCTTGTTTTCAGTTCCTGGCACACCATTTTAGAGTCTTCCACCCCCCTCCCCTTTACCCCCCACCAAATTAGGAAAGAATGGGGCTCTCAAGTCATGCTTAGCCCTGGGCAGATCAGAGAGCATTGATGTGGAGATGTCAGACCTGTGTTTGGGCCTGACTAATAGACCATATGGCCAAAAGCACCTAGTAAAGAAAGGGTCAATAGAGGAAAGTATATGCCCAGATCAGAGAACATGCAGGGGTTAGAATTAGTGAGCAGTGGGTATGGGACTAGACTAGTTAGCTGGTGAAGGGAGCCCGACATGACCTCATTGCAGGAGGGAGGCTGGGGTCCCTTCTCAGTGCCCTTCGCACTTGAATATCCTCAAGTCCGGGGTTCAAATCAAATGTGAACCCTGCAGAATCTGGCAGGGAATGTAAACAAATGAAACTGGCTGTGTGGAAAGCACAGGGGTGTGGGTAGAAGGTGCTTGTGGCTAAGTGGAGAGCCCCATACATTTTCCAAAGGGGGCAGCTGCTATTCACTCTCAGCCGGCATTGTCTCGTGAGAGTAAGTGCAAATGTGGTAGATCTGATTTTTCAGGAAAAGTTTCCAGTCTGGATTTTGATGTGAAATTGCCCAATTTTTAAGCGTTGGCAACAATTTGAAAATTTCTTAAAATACTCCAAAGGCCAAATGAAAGATATCCAGTGGCTGTCAGTTTGTAACCTGTGCTAAGTAGTCAGAGTAACAAAATAAAAATACTCATTAGCCCAGCAATGACATTGTCATAGATTCCATCCAGCGGGGATGGCATGTGCTCAGCCTTCAGGCCACATGCAATGGGCAGCATGTCTAGTAGTTCATCAGAGATCTAGGGGACACTGCTGTAGCATTTTAGAGCCAGGCTCACTCGTATGTTTCTTATTATACTCTTGATGTAAGAGGTGTTGATGGACAGTCTGGCCCAAAGGCAAGGCATCTCTCTCTCTCCCCTCTCTTGTCTTTCCTATTCTTCCTTGGCTAGTTTCAGCCAAGCATACACTGTTTCTCACTGCTGCCCCTCACATCCAATCTTGTTAATTCTTGTTGAAAAACCTTCCTTTTGGTGCTGTAGAGCTGTATCCATGGGGCCCACTCCCACCCCTATCCTACTCTGACCCATCTCTTCTGAAAGAACTCCCCGGGCAACTGCAGTCACTCTTGAAAAATCTCAGAAATAATCTAGTCCAGTGTTTTGCCCTGAGACCTGGTGAAACAGGGGCCCAGAGAAACCAAGTGATGTGCCCAGGGTCACAGAGCTAATCAGAGGCCAGTGGGAATTCCCTCTGTCATTCAGGCCTCTCAGAAGAGTCCTTTGCCCTTATTTTGAACGCCCAGTGACTTAACTGTATAAGAGGTCACCAAAAATCATGAAAGGTGAGGCACTCCTGCTGGTTATGACATCCGAAACAACTGAACTTGTCACTCTTCAGCAGAAAAAGAAGTACTGACAAAATACTGCCATGGGAACCCCGTTTGGACTGCCTTAACTGCTCCTGCCATGGTATTACGTCAGAGGTGAAGGAGTGTGGTTTTAATTTAATGAAAGCTTCTAAGAAATCCCGGGGAAGATAATGTGAGGCTCTAAAGATCAGATTTTAGTATCACCGTTCTCCTTTTGTTCTTTCTTTTTCTTAAACAGTCCACAGCCTGCCTTTGAAGGCATCTGAAAATGCATCATGGCTAAGGCAGGTATGAATAAACAAAGCAAGTCTGCTTTTGGGCAGGAACGTGGTTCTCTGGTGCTTCTAAGCTTTAACCAGACAGGGTTTTCAGGGTATTTTAAGGGTCCCCAGCCCCACTGCAGCGCACACAGGCCTGCCCCCCAGCAGTTCAAAACACACTTTTTCTGCTGATTCCCGCACCCCCAGAAGGGTTTTGGGAGAAGTATGAACACTGCCTTTGCAGGCTGCTGAGGGAGGTGAGTGAGTGAGAGACAGGCAAAGGGCATCCCCCCAAAACAAGGAAGGAGGTTGTGTATGACAGCATGCAGCTGGCAGGGGTGGGGTTGAGTTGAGGGTGGGGGTGGTGGGGTCAGTGGGTAACAGGCTTGGCCTGTATATCGGATTTGTGTGACAGGGGCCTATCTTTTGTCACCAGTGAAAACATGCAACTGGGAGCAGCAGAGATTCTGGTATATGGGTTTTCTTTATAAGACCATGGAATTCACCTTTTGGTAGAGGGTAAGAGGAATTATTAAGTTGAAATTACCATTTCTTCAACATAGATCGTGACCTATCGGTGCGTCATAAAGTCAGTTTCGTGAGTGCAGCCAGCATTTCTTAAAAAAAAAAAAAAAAAAAGAATTGAAAAGAATTGAAAATATTAGCATGTATTGCATGTAGTGAAAGTTCATATTACCTTATGGAACTTTGTCTGATACACACACGCTTGTGCTATCACATAGCATTTAAGAGCTTTGAATCTGAGGTCAGGGAGCCTGGGCTCGAATCGCACACGGTTCTGTTGCTTCCCAGCTGTGCAAACCGGGCAGCTCACTTCTTTGCACTTTATCTCCTCTGTAAAACAGACATGATAATTTCATCATCAGTCTGTTGTGCCGATGGAGTACGGTGAGCTCTGTAAAAATGTACTTGGAAAATCGGTGGGTGAGGTGAGGCTGTGTACACGTACGCAGTGAACCGTGTGTTGTGTGTTCAGAAGGGACACGGAGATGTGAAAGCCACTGATCTAGGAAACATGAGTCCTGACAAAGCTACCTTCTCCCCGGCCCACGCGCCCCCCCCCCCCCCCCCCGGCTGGTGTCTAGCAGACAGCCTCCTAGTGTCTCCGGTATGGGCCCCGCTGGGAGCAGGCTCAGTGCAGCTGTCCTTGCACTTGTCTCCTGAACCCTCCTGAGAGCTTTCTCACCACCCAGTGCTGGGCCCCAAAGGGTGGTGGTTAGAGCCACAGAGCAGAGGGAGCAGTGCCTGGGGGGGAAGTGGCGTGCTGAGACAGGCCCTTTACCAAGGGAGGGAGACCTATCTACCAAGCTCACATGGCTGAGGGCATTCATGCTGCTTTTGTAAAACCAAAATTCAGCTCCAGAAGCTTCTGCTGGAGCAGAGCACGCCCTTCTCCCCCTTCCCCCTTTCTCTCCCACCCCCCTCCATCTCCCTTCACCCTTTTTCTCCCCTCCCCTCCTCCCACTTAACAGACTTCAGGCTCCCAAAAGACTTAATGAACTACAGCTTTCGTCTGTTTCAAGAATTTAGTCGTGACAGAAAGAATTACCCTTTTTGCCAGGAGAGGAAGAAACGCTTTAGTTATCAGCACAGCTGGCGAGAGGCCAGGCAGCCTCTGGAACAGTCTGTGGGGATTAGAATGCCAGAGGTAGACATTCCAGACCGGGAGCACAACCATGCCCCGCAAGAGCCAGGGCCAGCCTCCCCCAAACCTGACCTAGCAATAAAGAAGCAGGCCCTGCTTCTTGCCTTCCTTTCTAGCCAATGTGCCCAAGGAAAATGTGGTGCAGTCACACTCTTGTAGCTTGGCATCATGGCGGGTGGGATCGCAGGGCCGTCTGGTAAGCGTGTGGAGATTCATGAAAATGAATTGTGGTAAAATGAACAGTTCCTGTGAAGCACCTCTCTGTGCCAGCCCTGTGTGTATGGAGGGCCACCATGGAGTTCTTCATGTGGGGCAAGATGTGTGGGCCTCAGCAGCCAGGAGGAGGGGAGAGGGAATCCCATGCCTGATGGTCAGGCCCTATTGGATTTCTCACTCTGCCTGGGCATGGTCCCCTTGCACAGGTGAGGGGGTGGAGGTGAGAAGGACGTGGGGACATGGGGGAGCCATGTCCATTCAGAAGTGTTCTTCAACAATCTGTTCTCATATCCTGACGTCCCATAAGCTCAGTAATGTTCATAAGTGTCTTCTTGGTCACCCTTCTCAGCCACAGGCCTGAGAATCAGGAATAGAGACATCACTGGGGTCACAAGTCACACAGCTCCAGTTGCCCCTATCCCACAAACACAGGAGAGGACAGCCACTGGGATGGCAGTGCTGGGGACAGCCGGAGAGCCTAATCTCATTACTTTCTCTGTACACAGAGCACAGTGGCCAGTGGATAGTACACAGAAGGGCCTCAGGAACAAGTTGCTTTTAACTATTTCTAGTAATGACATCCCCCTTTTGGGTGACCCCTGGCATGTCATTTCACCACTCTGAGCCCATTTCCCATCTGTAAAGCAGGAATGATGATAATGAAAGCTTGAAGTTTCCGTTAAGAATAAAATGAGATAACGCACAGTGATGTACCACCGTGTGAGCTCTAGAGCACTACTAAATGCAGACCTGAAGGGTGCGGAAGGTGCTTCACACTGTGGCTTCTCAGCTGGGCCCAGCTGATGCCATGGTAGTGTTGTTTTGGTTGAAGTATATAAAGAAACTCCAGCTTCATTCAGATATGTAGCTGGAGAAGGGAAGAATTTTTTTAACAGCCTTTTCAGGTAATTGTAGATATTTTTCTTTAATACTACAACAAAACTCGACAAGTAATAGTTTCTTAAATGTTAGCTGTGATGTGCAATCTGAAACCATATCCATGAATGTCCTATGTACTCTGTTATGTGAAAATCCACTGGTCTCTCGCACTTTGAATGGATTTTTTTTAATGCATGCATGACTTTGTAATATCCACATTGGTCATTTGGAACATACTGGCTTACTAAGTTATGTAGATCTTCCAAATGTTGACACCTTTCATTGTGCATTATCAAACTAACTCATTTGTTAATATCACCACCAATCTTAACAGAAAAATCTAAAAGATTAGGAAACTGTCAAGCTCACAGTAATAAACACATGTATTCCAAAATTCCATTTTGCTCAAAAGCTTGCATTTTATCACTGGGAACAAACACCACTGGTTATTTCCTTTGACATGACAGAATTATTTTGTTCACTTTTTTTTAAAATTTTTTTTTAATGTTTTATTTATTTCTAGGAGAGAGAGAGAGAGAGAGACAGTGTGAGCAGGAGAGGGTCAGAGAGAGAAGGAGTCACAGACTCTGAAACAGGCTCCAGGCTCTGAGCTGGTAGTCAGCACAGAGCCCGACGCGGGGCTCGAACCCACGAACCGCGAGATCATGATCTAAGCGAAAGTCAGACGCTTAACCAACTAAGCCACCCAGGCGCCCCTGTTCACTTTTTTTTTTAAAGATTTTATTTTTGAGCAATCTGTACTCAACGTGGGGCTTAAACTCACAACGCAGAGATCAAGTGTTGCATGCTCCACTGACTGAGCCAGCCAGGCTCCTCAGTTTGTTCACTTCTGAGACAAAGTCTACCAAATTTCCAAGTGTGAATTATCATGGTTTTTCTGTCATTTGCCCTGTTAAGTAAAAACAGTGTTTCATGAAACAGTGGCTAATTCAGCTTGCAACCTTATCTCTTATGCTTTTTCTTGTGATAACCATCTTACTCTGGCACTCAGCCAAAGTCCTTTAAGTGTACATACCATTTCATCACACAAAATATTAAGCAGAAGTGTAACCAAAGGCTGAAATTTGATAAAATTAATTTGTACTGCTTTATCAAGGATATTCTTAAGAGAAATTGGTGTTTCCCCCCCCCCCTCCCCCCCCAGGAGCTCATGGTGGTGAAGAATGCAATCATTACTAGTATACTGTGGTGCCTCTTCTCCCCACTGCATTTCAGGTAAGATCCTGGTTCACTGTGTCATGGGCCGCAGCCGGTCAGCAACCCTGGTCCTAGCCTACCTGATGATTCACAAGAACATGACCCTGGTGGACGCCATTCAACAAGTGGCCAAGAACCGCTGTGTCCTACCCAACCGGGGCTTTCTGAAGCAACTCCGGGAACTTGACATGCAGCTGGTGCAGCAGAGGCGACAGGCCAAGCACAGTGACAACAGTGAGAAGGCTGGTGAGAAGGAGCTGTAGCGCCCCTCACAGGGCACGCAGAGACACTCGGGAATGGAGAGGGAAGCTGAAATAGCCCTGCCCTGTGACCTGGGACAGTGGAACCAAAGCTTGAGTTCCTCCAATCTTAAAACTTCCCAGGTGTGTGCTGATGAACAGGAGGGAATCAAATCTGCCTCCTGGATGAGGACTTGGCTTCATAGCAGAATGGGGCAGACCGCCTTCTCAGCCGAATTGGTTACAGATGAGCATGCAGTTCTGCACAAAGGTGCCCATATTTTTATTATTATTAATTATTATTTTCTGGTAAGATGGAAGCAGAAAAGGATCAGAAAATATGTAGGCAGTGTGCTGTGATTAAATGTTTGGCATTGTCTGAAAGTCAGATTCTTTTTTTTCATGTTTGTTTATTTTGAGAGTGAGTGAGCGAGAATTCACATAAGCAGGGAAAGGGCAGAGAAAGAGGGAGAGAGAGAGAATCCCAAGCAGCCTCCACGCTTTCAGCACAGAGCCTGACACAGGGCTCGATCCCATGAACGGTGAGACCATGACCTGAGCCAAAATCAAGAGTCATGTGCTTAAACAACTGAACCACTCAGGTGCCTCTGAAGGCCATATTCTCAAAAAATAATTGTAAAATACAAATTTATTTTCTAGCTGCAGAAAAGTGCCCAGGAGAGCTGTGTTACAGGAGAGTCTGCACAGATTATTAGCAGGTCCCTTTCTGGGGCACCCGTACTTCCTTCCCATCTCCTGCATCCTCTTTTCCACGGAATCCCCAGGCTTGGATCACTCATAGATGCTGCTCTCTGTAGCCTGCAGAGAACAACTCATTTATTAGGGATGGGGCGGGTGTGTGTGTGTGTGTGTGTGTGTGTATGTGTGTCCTGAATCCTGTACGTTGGCCCCTGCCTTCTCGTCTTCTACCTTTCTTGGGAGCCAGGGCTGTGCAGAATCTTAGCCAGAGCTGCCACTGCCCAGAAAAATTCAATGAATTGTGGACAAGAGTTTGACTTTACAATTTTGGAAAAAAGAATGAAGATATTCTTTAGGGAACTAGCACCGGAGAAGTTCCTTTCATTTTGATTCTAGTCAAAGAAACACAGGCTTGTTTTCGGTCATACCAGAAAGTATTTGCAAATGTGTTCAGGAGAACGAGGCAGCCAGGTGAGCTCAGGTGTGGAATTTTCCTGCCCCTGAGAGCTAAGCTAGGCATCCTGCCTGTGTGATTGTCATTCTTGAGGAGAAAACAGCAGGAGACATCAGGCAGATAGAGATGGTGTCTGGAACCAGAAACCCTAAACTAGAATCTAAAGAGAGATGGTGATGGAGATGCCAAAGGTCAAGGACCAGAAACTAAAACTGCCTGGAAAAAGCAAAAAGAGTGCGATAAATGCCTGTGGAGGAAAATATGAAAAGAGGCTCGGTCCTTCCATTTGGTTGTGGTTTTCAGCAGAAAAAAGAGGAAGATAATGTCCGGGGGCCCAGCAGCCTTGTAAAGCTACCCTGTGACTTTAGGTGGGCTGCCTGATTTTGTGCCAGAGGGAGGACTTGTGGCCTGGGCCCCTGGTGGCTGGCCTGGTTCCTGGGACTGCTCTGAGAGAGTCATCTTGGCCCAAGAGGAGTCAGGTCCTCATAAGGACACAGATGTGTGACGGGAGCCATACAAAGGCTCATGGGAAAGAGATGTAGACCAAAAGGAGCTCTAGGGTCCTAGAGGTACCTACCTAGACTTTCCTGTCACAGAATCTCAATAACCCACTCAAAAGTCACTTATCTCCTAGGTCTAAACTATTCCTTGTCTAGAGAGAAATTATTTCCATTTTAATGAAATATTACATTTAATACATCATAACAACATACTTACATTTAAAAGAATCCATTATGGGATGTATGGAAGGATGTCATGCTGGTGTTCTCTTGAGTTCTCTATACTTTCCTACATGTTCCCAGCTCTTTGTGGGGCTATGAGTTCTAATGAGGACAGCAGGAGCAGAGAGCTTTAAAGTTGGGATTCTAGTCTCTTCAAGATGGCTCCTGGGAGCCAGAGGTGGGAGAAAGGGGGAACAGAAATTTTTGTAAAAGCATTTCAAGTCTTCAGAAGCACATTATTTATCTGGCCCACAAGTATTCATTGAGAACCTACCACATGCCAAAAACTGGGTAGGAAGCCCAAAGTAAAAACTAAAAGGAATGTTGTGGTAAAGTGCAATGAGGCAAACAAGTACTGAGGTGAACAAACGGGGACGGGGCAGTCGAAGACCTGAGGAGAGGGGGTGAGCTGAGACTTGAAGGAGCTCACCCTCCAAAGGAGGAGGGTCATTCTAGGCTGAGGAACAGAACAGCACTGGTGAAAGCCCCAGAGTGACAAGTAGGTGTATTTTTGAGGAACTGCCCTTCAGTGAAGCTGGAGCTCATGGGTAGCGGGAAATTGGAAGGCGTGGCATATAGAAACTAGATTCTATTTCAAGTGCAGAATGGTTTTAAGTGGGGGAATGGTATGATCTATATTTTAAGGAGATCACTCTGGCTGACGTATGGAGAATGGATTGTTGGGAGTTAAGAGGGGAGGCAAGAAGACCAGACAGAAAGCTGTTGGAACCGTAGATAGGAAAGAGGAAGGTGGCCCGGACTGAGACAACCCCAGGGGACTCCTACTCAAGATTATTTTGGAACTATGCTGGAGAATCAACAGAACCTGATGAAAAGGCAAAGAAAAATGAAAGCTATTGACTCGGCTTCTTGCCTGAGTACTGAGATGAGGTTGACCAGGGCAGAAATGGGTAGAGGGCTGGAGATCACCAGTTATGGCATAAAAATTACCCCATGTCATTTGACCTTGAATCTAGGAGCTCAGAGGAATGTTCACAACTGAAGATGTAATTCTAGGTGTCATCTGTGTATAGGTGGTGTTGGAACTCATTGTCCTAGGTGAGATGAGAAAAGAGAGGAAGTCCCAGGGCTGGGTGCTTCAACATCAGTGTTTAGATCTGGGCCTGCGTGGCAGGAGATACAGGAAAGAGGACAGAGAAGGAAGAAAGAAAACCAGAAGTGTGGAATTATGGACATTTGGGCACAGTTTCAACTTACTATAGTACTGGTGCTCTGAGTATTGACTGTAGACCACTGTAGACAATGTTTGCTTATGACAACAAAGTAAACTATATTTTTATGGCACTTAACAGTTCCTATAGCTGTTAGCTAAACCTTTAAATCAGAGAGATGACAACTTATGGTCTTTTCAGAGTCAAGTGTAGGAAGAAGAGCTGCCATTTGGAGAACTGGGTTTGTTTCAGCTTACAAATTTTAGCTGAGTTTGGGCAATTAAGATAGCTTCTTTGAGCACAATCTCCTCATCTGTACACTGGAGGCAGCAGCCCCATTTCCTGCACAGGGTGGGCGTGTGGATTGCATGCTGTTTGGGAAAGCTTGGTAACAATATTGTGAGTCATCATTTCTGAAATAGAAATGTCGGCAAGGAAGGCCAATGCCTTCACACCTGGTAGGCACTGCTTGAGCGATTCGAAAGTAAAGGTTGCCAGCTAATGACCACTCAAGACTTACAAGGTAAATGAAAGAATACATTACTGGGCTTAAAAAACATGGCTTGCTAATGAATCTCAACCTAACGGCAACTCCATTTCAGTTCTGATGAATCTAAGTTCCTGCTTTCCAGGATCCTTGGTGTCACATTTGGGTCTGAATTGCTTTCTTTAGTGAGTAGGTGAGTGTAAAAGTGTGCAGGGTGTTCTGAGGCCACCTCAGGTCAGCAGTTTCTTCTCCACGGCACCCCCCCCCCCTGCCCCGACAGGCCCAAGCCTGTCTGTTCTGCCTGCGAATGCTGGAGATAGGGGCCAGCAGAGGGGGTCCTGTACCTGGAAACACTGCGGTCTCTTGGGAGCCTGTGACAGAGTCCCCAGTAGTGTTCTTAGATTCCAGTCTTGTAGGTCTGGGGCAGTGACTAGAACTTGTCCACAAGCTCCCTAGAGGGCTGTGGGGAAGGCAGGTTGTGGGGGTGATGGAACCCCAGTTTCACACAAACCATAGGGCGTGAGTAGAGGTCCTGGCGAAAGGAAAACATGGGACTCTCAGTCCCAAAGGGCCTCAACAGAAGAGGAAAGAGACTACATATGTGGTTTCAAGATGGGGCCTGTGGAAGCTTCCAGATCAGCTTGTTAGCAGGCCCACACCCCAGCTCCCAGGCTCAGGCAGCCTCTTGCCTGACGGGTGCACCCACTGGGCGGCGAAGATTCTTGGCTGCCCCTTAACTAGTGGCATACCACCACCTCCCTCTCTGAAGGTGGATTAGGTTTTCTTTCCTAACAGCCCAATATCGTTCTTTCCTTTGTGACTACAGCCCTTGCAGAAGCGTCTTCCAATGACCTCTCCCTCAGCCACTACAGAGAACCCCCACGGACTGGGCATTTGAGGAAGGAAAGGACCTAAAGACAAGGTCTTGCCACTAAACCCAGAATGCTTTGTAACCGTGAAGGAAACCCAGTGAGGGTGAGAACGCAAAGCAAAACCCCACCGGGCCGCCTCCCTCGGCAGCGGCCTGTATTGCCAGGGTGCGTGCACTAGCCTGCCTCTTCAGTTTTATTCCGAGTCTACTTGAAAGTTTGTGCCTATGTCTACACAACACTTGATTTGGGTCACACCACTGACAGAAAAGCAACGTTTCCTCCTGCGCGGTACAAAAGAAGTGACGAGAGAGTCGTGAGCATCCGGACTGAGACACGTCGAGAGCTTAACGGGCGGGTTTCCCATGGGTGCCAATGAGGCATTTATTTCTAGGCTAGCAGCTCAAATAATAAACCGTTTTAACAGTCAGACAGAAGCTTCCCTGAATGCCATATAATAGTGTTTGTAAACAATGACTTTTTGTTTTTGGTCTAAACTTTAGACTCTAAAGAAAACATCCAGTCATTCATTCACAACAGAGCAAAACTTTCACACCTTTTTTTTGAGATGATTTTTCATACATACAATCCCAAATTGGGCGCTTTTTTTGGTATTAACTTTTATAAAAATGAAGTTTGCTACTACTGTGCTAAAAGGCCCTGAAGGGTGTTTACACAGACTGTACAGATGAGGCAACTGAATATTTGTATAGGATCCCTTTGCAAATGAAGATCAAAGTCAAAAAGAAAAAAACAAATTCACTTTATTTTAAAGACAATGATTGGCATACAGAAGGTATGCACCAGCATAAAATAAACTTTCATGAAAAGCATTAAAATCCATTATAAATTAATTTATTAAATAGGTATTTGGTATATGTGATGGTTTTATTAGATATTACTCTTATTTATTGCCAACCCCCTCCCCCAAAGTCAAAACAAATCAGAAAAATCTCATAACTCCAATTTACACTAAATAATTTATTTTCCCAAAATGTGTATGTGTTCTGAGATGTGACACATGATATACAGTTCCATTGGTCATTCTCTATCAATCATAATATGACAGGACACAAGAGGCTAAAAATGGCTCATCATAATTTATTTTATGTTAAAATGTACAGCTTTTTTTTGTTTGTTTTTTTTTTTTCTTTTTTTTTGAAGTGACTGACTAAAAAGAGAACAGATAAATACAAGAGTGTCGCTGGCTCCTATTTTATACAAGGATTACGCCTCTCCTGCTTGGCCCTTACAGTCACCCTGTACAGGTACAAAGGCTACAAAAAAGGAAGCAATATAAACAGACACAAATAACTTTTTTTTGCTTTTTTACATGCGATTTGTAAGCTTAGTTTGAGCTATTCACAAGCTACTTCTCTATTTTTCCTTAAAAAATAACTCCAATATTTTATAAAGATAGAAAAATCTACAGATGGAATGAAAATGTAAAGTTAGAGGCATTTCCATAAAATAGCAACTTTACACCAAATTCACTATTTTTTTTAAATCCTGCCAAGTATTTGGACATATATGAAATGTTTCAAAACCTGACAGATAAACACTGAGATATGCTTCATTCAATAAACAGAAGTCTGCATTTATAAAACAGAAAGCTGCCTTTTTTCCCCAAAGAAATCTGTCACCAAAATGGAAAAGGGTCTCAACTTTACACCAAACATTTAGCAATAAAACCCTTTTGACTAACCAAATGGGAATAGCTTTTATAGCTCTTTACAGTTTTATAATTAACAAAAATATAGTTTTTTTTTAAACCCTCAAATTAGGGCACCCTAATCAAGGCAAAAAACTTAAGAAATGGCTTACTGTTAGCACAACACTTGTACAGTACTACAAAATGCACTGTCACTAACAAAGACATTAGCGGCATGCTGAAGTGTCACCTTAAACAAAATATACAATAACTGAAATGCTAAAGGCATTTACATGGAGTGGACAGGGAAGAAAAAAACGTTCTAGGTTCAGTATTAAAACAGATAATTTGGTGGGGCGGGGCTTGATATCCACATCATTTCATGGAAGCAGGCACAACAAGTGGCTGCCTTCAAATTGTAGTCCAGAGAGGCCTTCCTTTGCAGAGAATTTCATATAAAAGTAACAGAAACAAAGATACCAAAAAAGAAAAAGGAAAAAAAGAAACACAACTTGTATAAGGCTTTCTGCTGCATACAGCTTTTTTTTTTTTTTTAAATAAATGGTGCCAACAAATGTTTTTGCATTCACACCAATTGCTGGTTTTGAAATCGTACTCTTCAAAGGTATTTGTGCAGATTCAATCCAATAGTGATGCCCAGGGGGGTCTTGTGACTGCCCAGGTTGCCTACCTTCTCATGTAGGACCCATTGAGAGACTGTTTGGACATGCCTGTGTTCATGTAGCCGTGATGTCCGGGGGCTGTGTACATCATGTTACCATGGGGCGGGGTCTGCATTGGCTGCTGGGCATATGGCTGGGTTCCCATCATGCCCATCTGCATCTGCATAGGGTATTGGGGTGTTTGATTCATGTAGCCATGATTGCTGTGATAGCCACTGTTCATCATCGGCTGGGACATGCTGTACCCATTCATGGCATTGAGAGTATTCATGTTCATGTTCACAGAGTTGACATTGTAGGCTGGGGCTGGCATCAGGTTCACACTCATGTTCATGCCTCTCTGCATCGTTAAAGTCCGTGCAGGACCCTGCATGGCTACAGTCTGGGAGCGCCCATAGATCTGCGATTGATGGGTGGCAGCGGCTGGTGACAGAGATGCCGATTTGGTTCTCATGGAGACGTGGCCCTTGCTGGCAATCTGGGTTTGCAGTCTTTGGCTGTGGGAGATGCCAATGTTTGATGCAGCCATGTTCCGTTGCAAAAGAGGCGGTGGCAGATTCATCGGAGGAGGAGTCAGGTTGGGGGGTGGGGTCATTGTAGCTTGTGCTTGGGGTCCCCCAGGGACGGAGTGCGGAGACTGAGAAAGCTGGACAAGCCCTGTGTTGCTTAATGGTGTGGACAAAGAGGCACTGTTTGCATAGGAAGTTACAGCAGCGGAATGGCTGTAAGGCAATGAATGATCAATAAGTGTATTAGTTAACTGCTGTAGTTTGGCAAGGCTGAAGGTGGCTGATGGCTGTGGGTAATGCCCAGCCCCAAAATCACTCTGACCCATTCGTTCATATAAGCCAATGTTGGCGTTGCCAGTCTCGGGGATGTCGGCCAGCTGCATCGGTGGGGTGAAGTTAGCGGCCATGCTACACTGAGCCAGCCCCTGGCTGCTGCTCGGAGGCCTCTCCACCACACAGCCTTGAGGAGACTTGACGCTGCAGGTTGGGGGAGAACTGATGTTGGTTTGCTGCAGCATGCTGCAGCTCCCACTGATGTTGGACATCTGCTGAGTGACAGCACAGCTGCTCTGTGTCAGATTGCTAGAGGTGAGGTTGCTATAGGAGCAGCTGTTCTGTGAAGAGCCGTTTCCGCAAATGCTGCCGCCCATAGTAGAATCGTAGCTACTGGGGTTCTCATAGTTCTCGGTTGTGCTCTCGATACTGCCCAGGTCACTAAATCCGCTGTCCACGACTTGCTGGGAATGATCTGAAACTGATGGGACATCCATCATTGGACTGGTTTCCATGTTCTGCAAAGACGGCACAGAGATGGCACTCTGATCTGGGCTGATTTGGGCATAGCTGTTTTCCAGGGCAGGGACGCTTGGGCTGTTGACGGAACGTACTGACTGGCCAGGATGGGAATGGACGGATGAAACTGGGCTACTGTGGTCTGACTGCTGGCAATCGTCCAGAGTGGCGGCTATCTGTGGGCTTTGGTCTGCATGGGTGTAGCTCTGTAGGCTTCTGCAGGCCTCTTGAGTCTCGGCACAATCCTGAAAAGTGTCGTCCTGTTCACTGTTCTCCTGTGTCAAAGACTGAACTGCCTGAACGGTCTCAGAGTCAATTTCCATGGCCGTCGTGTTTCTCTCTTTGAACTCAGAATCCACTTCTTCGCCACTTTTTTGGTCTTGCTTCTGTGCCTGTTCTTCTGGGGACTCCTCATCAGATTCAGGTGCAGCTTCAGTTTCTCCAGCAAGCTCCTTAGGTTCACTGTTACACGGGGCTGCAAGGTCAACGCCACAGTCCATTAGGACCTCTGAGTTCGAATGACTAGGCTGGACACTAAGGTCTAAAAAAGCCTCCTGGTTTTCCAGTACTTCTTTGAAGGATTCTCTTGGGCGTTCTTCCTTCTCCGCTTCTGCACACTCCATGTGACTGTCATCTTCATCATCTGCATCGTGACCCTCATTGTGAGATGGCTCTTCATCCTCTTCCTCCTCCTCTTCATGATCATCCAGAGGAACAGGGTCATCTTTGTCCATGAAGACTTCTGGTTCCTCTTTTTCCTGACTTTTAGCACCACCTGGGGCTTTTTCTACATTTTCTTCTTCTTCCTCCTCTTCCTCCTCCTCTTCCTCCTCCTCCTCCTCTTCCTCCTCAGGTTTGATTAAATCATCTTCTGGTTTTTCACCTGGTGATTTAGTTGGACTTATCGGTGCACATGTTTCGTCCCTTCTATTTTCATCCCGAGGCAGCAGGGGTTCCACGGCTTCTTTGACCTCCTCCTCGATCCTGGTGGGAGGGGGGCTGGTTTTGCCTTCTGGAGTCTCCTTCTGTTCTTCTACCGTTATCTGGTCATCAGGTTCCATGGGTGTTTCTGGCGGAGTGTACAAGTTCAGTTTAAATCCGGTCTTCCTCTCTTTGTTTGGCCTCCACTTAGATAGACTACGTTTTGTTCCTTTTGGCCAAACTTGTTTGCACTTTAGAGGTTCAAGATTGTCTCTACTGCCTTCTTTCAAGTTATCTGTATCATCATCCATATTGTCTTAGCGAGGAGACAGAGAGAAACGAGGGAAAGAAAAACAAAGTCTTAGAAAGCATAACCTTGAACAATTTGAATTCATTCTTTTCAATTAATAAGTAAACGCTGCTTTTGATTTCAAGACTTGATGATAAAGACATAATCAAAACAAATACAGAATCATATTGTGCTACCAACCGAGTAAATACTAGGTCTGGGAAAGTAATGTATGTCTTGTATGTTCCCTCCCTATCTCTGACAGAAAGTTGTGCTTTTTACAGAAAGCACATGGATACAGACAACTATAATACTCTTATTTGAGTTTAACAAATAAGACATTCTCTGCTGTTAAAGCCTGGAATTCCATAATGTAAAATGAATAGAAGCCTAATTCACATCTCTAATCCTGAGAAAGTGAACGCCTGTTTGTGGACATTTACTAGATTTTTTTTCCTTAAATAGTTTATTGTCAAGTTGGCTTCCATATAACACCCAGTGCTCATGGACATTTACTAGGTTTAAAGGATCTCAGATGACATTATTTACTTTGATTTGAATGTTCTCTCTGACATAAAAGTAAACTGTGTACCTCCGAAACAAACGAAGACATAACTAAATATCCAAAACAAAAATGCATCTTTATCTATGCCAGAGGATCATCGTTTTTACATGACACAAACTATGATGTATTTACCATGAAATGACTGAATATTTAAACTACTGGTATTCTTTTTATCACTAATTCTGTCAACATTGTATTTTGATCAATTTACTGATGAAGTATAAGGTCTGAATATTAAAGTAAATAAGAAACAAACCAAAACTGCCATGCTCATTTTAACTCAGCGAATCTTATTTTTACTGTACCTTGATGCACATATGAACAGAAATCAATTTGTAAGTACATTTATATAAACATAAGCAAGCAAACAAATATATATGTGAATAAATACAAATATAAAACACCTAAGTCTTCGTTAGATCTTTATAAAGTTAAAGCTCACACTGGTCTCCTGGAGGAGTCAATGTAAAGGAAAAGCTTTACGAAGAAAAACAGCCTTATTACAAACATTACTTTGGAGAACAAACATAAGATTTTACAGTCAATGTGGAACAGAGATCTTTTTTTGCCAGAATGGAGTGATTGCTAATCCAATCAGTACAGAGCAGGGTAAGCCTTAGCTCATTTATGTAATAAAGGATTACATGTAAACTTACCTGCAAGGATTACATTCAGATTGGCTAGCTGAAAACATACGTGATGGGGACGGATTCCTTCAGAAGTTCAAAGTACAACGCCCAATTAACAGTCACTTCAAGATGCTCAGACAGTTTTATTTCTATTCACTTGGGCAGGTAATAACCATGCCAACGCCCCCGGAGTGCACATGCCACTGGACCTACGCCTTTTGTAGGAATATCTCTCTAAATCAGAAGAGGAGTTTTCTGATGATTATTTTTTTTTTAAAGAAAGAAGATCCTGAAAGGAATCAGGAGTAATATGGCCACTTAGGATTTTAAAGACAAATGGCACCAAGTGGAGAGTGAAAGGTAGTGATGATTCATTTACAGGCTCCTGAGAAGAGTTAAGAACTGGAAATAGACTCAACGTCCACACAGAAAATGGTGTCTTACTGCAGTTTTGTGTTGTTTGTTTGTTTGTTTAAAGGAAAGAAGAAAAAGGTTTAGATTCTTTATACGCAGGGCAAGATGTATTCTCTCAGCAAACTACTGTATGTAGTAACAGAATACCTATTAATGATATAAGTCAGGAAGATGCTTGCTCAAGCCCTTGAAATTGTGGCTTTTCAAAAGCAAAGAGACACCTGCAGCTCCCAAAGAAATGAGATGGCCTTCTTCTAGATGGGAAGAGATGTTGGAGTAAGTTTTTAAATAGAGTCATTTCAACTGCAGAGTGGACAGATTGTCTCACAGATTCTCATGATTCAGCTGGGAGCTTAAGTTCCCAGCCCAAAAGGCAAAGAATGTTGCTTTTAAACAGGATATCAAAGATGGTTCACTGGTATTAGTATTTTTTTTAGAGGATGGGGTGGGGTGTCTCTGCCGATAGCAAATTTTGAATTAGTAATTTAAAAGGAAGGACAATTTCCTGATTTCTTGTCCTACATTGTCCTATATTACCAAAGCTACTACTGATGGTGTGGGTGAGTTGAAATGATTCTTGATAATAATATATCCTAAGACAACACTAATAACAAGATGCGTCATCAATTTTTTTTATATTTTTTATTTATTTCTAAGAGAGGAAGAGAGACAGACAGACAGACAGACAGTGTGAGCAGGGGAGGGTCAGAGAGAGAGAGGGAGATACAGAATCTGAAGCAGGCTCCAGGCTCTGAGCTAGCTGTCAGCACAGAGCCTGACGCGGGGCTCGAACCCACGAACCATGAGATCATGACCTGAGCTGAAGTCGGACGCTTAACTGACTGAGTCACCCAGGTGCCCCGCGTCATCAATTTTTTATAGGAAAAAAGAAATTATTGCATTCAATGCTCACATTGACAGTAATATAAACCCTGATTCTGGAACTATTAAATGTGGGGGCACCTGGGATGCTCAGTCAGTTAAGCATCTGACTTCGGCTCAGGTCATAATCTCACGGTTCGTGGGTTCGAGCCCCACGTCAGGCTCTGTGCTGACAGCTAGCTCAGAGCATGTAGGCTGTTTCAGATTCTGTATCTCCCTCTCTGACCCTCCCCTGCTTATACTGTCTCTCTCTCAGAAATAAATAAAACATTAAAAAAAAATTGGAAATATTAAATGTGAAAAAAAGCACTTAGTAGAATCAAGGAGATGCAGTGTGTTTCTTTCTGAGAGACTGCAAAGTTTTTGAGGACAAGCCACTTTCTAAGATGAACCCACCTAGAGGAATGTTCTGGCCTTAGAGTTGTTTACAATAAAATCTAATTCCAGGAAGAAGGGATAGAACCCTTTACGAATGAGAACAGACAGATGAGCCCTTATTCCTGGTGGGTCAACACAACCTCAGAGATGCCTTTGGGTATAACTCCAGGTACCTGCCTTTTGGCAGTAATATACAAGATATTTACAAGGATAAGATTTTTATAATTCCTCCACTTACTTCTACAAGGGTCAGCATTCTTAAAACAATGATTGTCTTTTTCTTCCTCTTCCTCTGCTTTTCTCTTCTTCCCAGGCTGATGTTGGAATGCTTTTCTTAGGACTGGCTTCCCGCCATCTTCCTCCACTTCAATCTCACAGGTAGGCTCCAGGTGTGGCATTGGCCTCTCTTCATCTGAGTTGTCAAAGGGCTCATTTAATACTTCTGTCGTCTCAGAAATGGTCTCAGTTGTTACACTGCTGTTGATCCTCCTGCGTTTACGACCCCTTTTCTTCTTTAGCACAAAAGGCCGCTGAAATTAATTCCAAACATAATACATAAGAGCTCATGAGAAATTAAATGGTTGAGTCGATATGCAGCAAACATGTACTGAAGCCATGTCTCAGAATCTTACACATAAAGACTTCTGTAATGCCTTTGTACTTAACCTTCCATTTGATGTTTAACATCCCTCTCGGGCTCCAACTACACAGGCAAGTGTTTTCCAAATAAAACAGTTGTTTACTCAAGAAGACGCTTTGAGAGGGAACATCACTGCAGCTGAACTGTAGACTTTAAAGAGCTAAGGTTTGCTTTTCTAGAATGTATTTTCCAGTGGTACTTGCAGACTTCAATATTCTGCATCATAGCTATTAAGTCCTCATCTACATAGATGTTTCCATAAATGTTGCAATAATCAACTAGCCACTGGCTCACTCATTTAACACTTGATAACTGTTCAAGGAGCACCTTCTCTACGCAAAATGCTACAGGAAGTTTGATGGTATACAAGGCTAACCTGGTTGTTCCCCATTTCATAGAACTTCAGGAACAATGAAAAGGGAAGAAGATAGGGCCCTAGGAGAAAGGATTGCTTTACTGTTTAAAATGGTAAGAGAGTCATGTATTGGTAACTACAGGGATGTCAGCAATTGATTAATTTTATAAAGTATTTTATTACAAAAGGCATCCAAAAATCCAAAACATTAAAAGACATGTGAAATCTGTCTTATTTATAGAAGATATGAAAAAATTTCTTCTGATTGCAATACAGGTTGGTAGCAATTATAAAATACTTTTGCTCAAGCAAAAAAGCATTTAATAAAACAAAATTAAAATACAGGAACAGATTTGCTGCTAAAATGGAATCTGTCAATAGTGGGCCTGAAAAATTATTTAAAATACATTGCAAAGAAGGTTCAGGGGCACCTGGGTGGCTCAGTTGGTTAAGCGTCTGACCTCCGCTCAGGTCATGGTCAACGCAGTTTGTGAGTTTGAGCTCGGGATCAGGCTCTGTGCTGACAGCTCAGAGTCTGGAGCCTGCTTCTGATTCTGTGTCTCCCTCTCTCTGTCCCTCTCCTGCTCGCTCTCTCTCTCTCTCTCAAAAATAAATAAACATTTAAAAAAAAAAAAGAAGGTTCAATATGCTTGGTTAAAACTCAAACTCTTGGGGTGCCTGGGTGGCTCAGTCAGTTAAGTGTCCGACTCTTGGTTTTGGTTCAGGTCATGATCTCACAGTTTGTGAGATTGAGCCCTATGTACTGGGCGTGGAGCCTGTTTTAGATTCTTTCCTTCTTTCTCTGCCCCTCCCCTATTCACACATTCTCTCTCTCTCTCTCTCTCAAGAACAACAAAAAAACTTAAAGTCTAAGTAAACAACCCAAGAATTACTGTTGCTCACATTATCTCTTTGAATGTTCACATATAAACCTGAGAATCATATTCTGTAATTAACATTTACAGCTATTAACACCCCCAGTTGGCCTGTCCTCCCTAACTCATTACAATTTTCCCAAACATGAAAATATAGCCAATATAAAGAACTGGTCTTTATTTTTTCAATGTTTATTATTTAAAAAAAAATTCTTTTAATGTTTTATTTATTTCTGAGAAAGAGAGAGAGAGAGAGAGACAGCATGAGCAGGGGAAGGTCAGAGAGAAAGGAAGACACAGAATCTGAAACAGGCTCCAGGCTCTGAGTGAGCTGTCAGCACAGAGACTGATGCAGGGCTCGAACCCACGAACCGTGAGATCATGACCTGAGCTGAAGTCGGATGCTTAACTGACTGAGCCAGCCAGGTGCCCCTCAATGTTTATTTTTGAGACAAAGAGGGACAGAGCATGAGCAGGGGAGAGGCAGAGAGAGAGACAGACAGACACAACACACAGAATCTGTAGCAGGCTCCAGGTTCTGAGCTGTAAGCACAGAGCCCAATGCGGGGCTCAAACACATGAACTGCAAGATCATGACCTGAGCCAAAGTCAGGTGCTTTGAATCAATTTCTATGATAAGAGTCCATATCATACCTTGGATAATTCTGGGTTTTGTTGTTTTTAAAACAGATTTCTTTTGTAGTATACATAATACCTGAATACATTTTTCTGATAAGTAATCAAAAGATTACTCATAAGCCTAAAGTTTACTTTATGGAATGCTCTTCTCTACCCCTTCCCCACAGCTGCCCTTCCTTTAAAAGACAATTAGGCTGGGAAGAAAGCGCATCAAGTTGGGATTCAGAACAGCAGGTTCTTTGACACACCCTACACAGGATGGCCTTGGGGCAGAGCCTCCACATGTATTATTTCTGTAAGTCTTGGCTATACTAATAATATCTGTTCCCTTAATATGTCACAGATAGATACTGAAGTCAAAGATATCAGATCTGGATTAAACAATCACCTAAAGACAAGATCAATTTTTTATCTTTTGCACAAAGTATATCTAGAATGACCACCAGGCTATGAGAAACTGTGTACTTGGCCACCAATGCAAAACATCAGCATCAGTATGGAGAGCATGAAGTGCTTTCTAACAATTCTATGTGAAGAACAAGAAAAATACTATCAGGGGTGCTGGGCTTAAAGTCTGAGCACTCATCTGGTTCTGCTCCATCTCTGTGGAGTTGTATGACCTTGGACAAGTCTCCTGGCCTCCCCTAGGCTTTGGTGTTTTCGTCAAAACGCACTGAAGGGTGGTTTAAGTGCTCTCCCGGGCCCTTTTCAGCTTCCATAGCCTGACTTACTCTAGTCCCACAAACCAGCAGGTGGCAGTAACTACTAGACTGGGAAGCTGGCCTGTGCCTAGTTTAACAGCACTAGTACAAACCTCTAAAAGTAAACACAATCATGACTATAAGATAAAGGATGATGATATATGATCAGCAGGACTGAATACAAATAAACTACTTCTAAAGAATAGAGAGTGAAACAAATACTAATCGAATGTTTGCAATGACAAATAAGATTTGACTGAAACTGACTCAGACTGAAAACCTAAACACACATACCTTTCTCTTTATAGCAACTGACTGTGGTTTAGTCAATCTTGGAGGAGAACTCTGAATATTTTCTTCTTCCTCCTCCTCTTCCTCCTCCTCTTCCTCTTCTTCCTCCTCTTCCTCCTCCTCCTCCTCCTCCTCTTCTTCCTCCTCTTCTTCCTCCTCCTCCTCTTCACTGCTCTCTTTAGACAGCTCCATAAGCTGCCCTCGCTCCCCTGCCACTGGCCGGCTCTCCGGGGAATGCAAATATTTATTTTTCGATTGTACTTTTGCAGGTGATTGCCTACTGTTCGCTCTAGAGGACAGGATTTCTTGCTCCTCCTTTTCCCAGCAGCTAGCTTGTTCCATTAGCCGCTCAGCCTAAGGGGCGGGGGTGGTAAAAATGGTGGGCCAGTGAAAGGGCAGTTAAGACAGAGCCTCTAAGGATCAAAGGCAAAAGATCTCTTAAGTCGTTTCTGATCAGAACAGTCAGCCAGCCAAGCAACATTCCAGCTGCATCATCTCAGGACTCTTTTGCATCAGTTAGGATAACAAATCAAAGAAGATTGGGTTTCATGGGATATTTAGCAGTATTAATGATGCAGCGAATTGATTTGAGTCCTTTATCACTACATTACATGCTCACTGGCATGGAGCACTTTAAGCAAGTTCATAAACACAAAGAATCGATTGACATTGCAGACTTGGAGCTCAGCACCAAATGTGATCTGATTACATGCTGTCAGTAGTGAAAAATGCTGCTTTGTGATCAATGATAAATGTTTCATTTTTCATACTCAATTCAATAAAATTATCATGTCTTACCATGCAATCTCAGTTAGGATAAATTAGTGCCATATCATTTCACAAGCTCTTTCTACATAACCAAGCCTTTGACAATGATGTTAATGACCTTCTCAACCGAAGAAAGCTGCAGGAGTGAAGTCATACAACTTAAGCAGACGAAGCCAATCATTACCTCTTTCTCAGCTTCTCGCTCTTCTTCAGAAACTGCAGCATTAGAAATTAAAATTGGGGTCCACCTTAGACTCTCTGGATCAAGTTCATTGGTTCGGGAACAGGTTTTCAGCTTTTCCATGTGGCCCAGTATCAACTTTTCTCTTCTAATGATGACAAACCTGTAAGGTGATGAGGCAGAACAAAGTGCAATCAAACGCTGAAATTTCATTTCACCTATACACACTGACGAATGCTACTCAGTTAGGAAAAAATCAGAAAGCTCATCAATGAAAAGGTGTAGCAAACTGAAATCTGACCAGCAAAAAAGTATCATTTCCTGTTTTCTGTTTAGGAGAAAGGTTTTGATAATACCTTTGGGGGAACCTCTTGTCTTAAACTGGAATGAGTCCACCTATCTCCAGGGACACTTTCTGGGGTAAGATGCTGGAGAGGCAGCCAGTGATGCCCCAGCATCGGTACTCACCTGCCATCCCTCTTGTCAATCATATGGAGGTGCTGCAGAGTGGTGGCGATGTCATGTGGGCACATGCCTGTAGCTCTGCTGATTGCCTTGATGCTGATGTGCCTCTCTTGGTGGTGGTACAGATACTCTAAGATGACGCTCTTCCAATAGGCCAGGTAGGAGAGACGGCCCAGATCGGAGAGTGGCTTTTCAGGAGACCCTGCTTGGCCTTCTCTTCTAGAAAGCAAATAGCCTAGGGCAGAAAAAGCCAAAGATGACCTCGCCGTGGTGTTTTTAGACATTGGGATTGGGGCCACTCGAAATAATGTAATTAACAATAAGATAAAAACATCACATCAAACTTTATGTATGCAATCTCTTCCCGGTTACAGTGATGTGATCTCCATGAAGTTTATGCTTTAGGATCCTCTACAGTAGCACTGTAAGTCAATTCACATTGCCAGCGGCAGCATTTCAAATATACGACACGGTGTGTTTAACAAAGCTAAGGTTGAGGACATTACTTCCGATAAATTTCAACATCTAAGTTTCCCACCAGCTTTAGATTTTTCTCAAAAACGAAATGTCAGGAACTTAGAAATCCTGTCGAGGGACCACCCCAAACATTAATGGGCAAGTTGTTTTCCACAGGAAGGACCTAATGACCCTTTGACAGCTGGGTCTTAATAAAAGAGAAGGGTTTCTGTTGACTCAGATTCTATATTGCTTGTTACATTTAACTAGCCGGCTGATCTGAAGCTTTGTTTTAGGACTAATAAAAGAATGTCTTTTTAAGTTGACTGCTGCAACTCACATCAGCTCCACTAGCTCTATTTTCACCTCTTTCATGTAAATTAATTTATAATCCAACCCTAGAATGTAACTCCTACAAATTAAAACAAAACCACCTCCTTAAAACAAACTGTTTCATGTATACTTAGAAAATCCTGAGCATGGTAAGCTTCTGAATACGCACTCTGCAGCATTACTGTGAAGGTTCCTTGGCAAAGGGACTTTAAAACGATTTAAAACTTTGAATCCACTTGAAGGTAATGAATGAAAGCTGGCGGCTGTCTTGGTAATTAAGAGCCACTTATGGAGTAGAGAAGGAATGTTATAAACTAATGATGTCTACCTTGCTCTAATTATCAATTTCAGTAGCCTCACCTTCATGAACTTCCTAAATTTAATCAAACATCAACCACATACAGTAGGTGGCAGCAATTACAAAATCATGCTGCTCTGTAAACCACCCAAATCTTCAGCATTTTTCTTCTTTATCTACATTTCCAAAATGGCTGCATTCTCAAGAATTTTCTCAATTTTGGATTTTTTTCTTAGAAGGACAAAATCAAGCCTCTCATGCATTTTCCTGCCTCTCAAAATCACTGTAAACAATCTAGAAATAAAGAACAAGAAACCCAAACTGACCCTGTACGGGTGTAACCACAGCATTTTGCATTTTGATGATTTTAATCTGAATGCCATGATAAAGAATAAGCATATATTTAACTTTAGGCTTTCCTGCAGTCTTTTGACTTATTTGTCTCTCTAACTCATGCTTAAGAGTAATGTATTTGATTGAATGTAAACAAGCACTACAAAATTTTACAGTCAAACCGCTGTCGGCACGTGATTCAGCTACATACAGAGGCTTTCAAGAGCAGTGTGTCATGAATGCTAACGGTGATGACCACGGCGCTGAATCCAGCCCAGATTGTGCCCTGTCAATATGGAGAAGAGCTCTCTGTAGCTCAAGTACAAAGGGTGCCCAAACCCCAGAGCACAGATAATTGGCACGTCCGTCACCTGCCTCCTAAGTGCTTGGCACATGCTGAGAAATTTACGCAGTCGGCTGGAGGACCCAGCTCTGTACTACTGTGGGGGGAGAGGACCACAGTATCATGGCTGTGAAAATATCCCCTTGATCCCACAATTAAAAGTCTGTGAAATTCCCTAATCCCTCACTGGTTCTTATCTGAACGTCCCAGCTAGGGACAGAAAGTCCCCCTCCCTCAGCTCAACAGAAAGCTTTCTATACAACTGAAGTGGTCAGAAGGGGGTATGTGCCCTTCCTACCTTAGGTTCTACTATGAGCAACCTTACCCACGAAGCACATGGATTTCTTTGTTCTGTCTTCTCTTCCCTCAGTCCCTACCCTGGACTCGGCCAGAATCCCCTCCAAAACATATTTTATACAGCTGCTCATGTTTTCACACCCTAAGGCAGTACAAATAGACCTTATCAGGACCCCAGCCTAAATTGGTCAGGCTACTGGAACTCTCAGGCAACCTGGGGTCTGTGGAGAGCCTTTAGGCATAAACTTTTCAGCAACTGCAATTCCCCCCTCACTAAATGGCTGTCTCGTGGGACACTCCCTCGGACACAGTCTGCAGTCTGTGACTGGCACTGGCATGAGAGAGTCCTGGGACTTGAGGGGGGTTGCGGAGGTGGCTGCAGGGAGCATGCGTACACTGAGCCCACGGAGTGCACTGGATTTCCCCAGCAAACACCTCCTCATGGCACTAGTGGAGGCTACAAAGCCAGAAGGCTACCAACACCTGCCAGCAAATGGTACTTTCCTGAGTGCTGTGGAGGAAAAACTGCAAACCAAACTCCAACCAGAAAACGTCAAGCAAGTTTTCAGGGATGCTGTGCACCAGCATTGAAGACCACACAAATGCTATGGTCCAAAGGTGTCACTGCATTGCTGGAAGTTAGTTTTTCCTTCTCTGACTCATGAGACCCTCAAGGGGCTTATAGCAACGGAAGGAACTTGCACTTAAGCTGAGAACCATTTTATACGTCCACAAAGTCTCCTCTGAAAGGAGAAATGTTTAAATGAAATACAATCCATTTCCACCATGAGAATGACCAAAGGTAAGTTTCTGATTCCTTACTAGTTAAGTGAAATCACTTGTAATGTGTTAAAACAGATAGTTTAAGAGAAAAAGCGCCCATGTCTACTCTCCTCCACTGGTGTACTAGGTTGCTGTAATATAGAATTTTAATTTTACCGGCAGCACTTTCCCTCAAAAAAGCTGTAGCCGGGGGGTGGGGGGTGGGGGTGGCGCCTGAGTGGTTCAGTCGTTTAAGCATGTGACTTTTGATTTTGGCTCAGGTCATGATCTCATGGCATGTGAGTTTGAGCCTTGAATCAGGTTCTGTGCTGATAGAGCGGAGCCTGCTTGGGATTCTCTCTCTCCCCTCTCTGCCCCTTGCTTGCCCATGTGCTCTTTTTCTCTCAAAAATAAACATTTTTTTAAAAAAGCTGTAGCTGGTAGCACTTTACTACTCTGATCTTTTAACATGGAATGATTTAAATAATCAATTTCTAGCCATCTTTTGTTTCCTTCTACTTTTTCTAGGCTCCTCAAATCAGAATTACTATATAGCCAATTGACAGAATAATTTTTGGTAGGAACATTTAGTTGTTGAGTAATTATAGAGATGTGGTGGATGTTACAGCTCTTAAATTTAACTTACCAAAAAGATACCAAATCATTGATCTAAAGATGCAGGGAAATAAAAAAGCACTTATCTTGGAAGCTGGTATATTATTCTGAAGATCTGAAAAAAGTACAAAACACCCCTGGTGAACAGATTCCCATGGTACTCTCACACTTTCCTTTTTTCTTTTTTTTAACGTTTATTTATTTTGAGAGACAGGCAGACAGAACATGAGCAGGGGAGGGGGCAGAGAGGGGGAGACACAGAATCCAAGGGAGGCTCCAGGCTCTGAGCTGTCAGAACAGAGCTGACGCGGGGCTCGAACTCATGAGCTGTGAGATCATGACCTGAGCTGAAGTTAGATGCTCAAAAGACTGAGCCACCCAGGTGCCCCTCTCATACCCTTCCTTAACCGAGAATAACTTTCAATCTGCAAACCTGAACTATCCCTGGGGAAACGTGGCTGTTCAGACAAAGTGGTGTTTAGAGGACAAATTCCAGTAGCTGCAGTATAATTAATTGCTGGTGAAATTATTACCTTTAAATTGTCTGTGAGCTAGAGGTGCTGGTGAACAGCACTTATTCTGTGATCAAGAGACTTGTAATTGGAAATTGACTGGTCCATAAACTCTTCACCCACATCAACTATCTTGATAAGACTGAAAGTTGGCTTTCTCTTTGGCTTCACTGAACTACTTACCCATTGGAAGGTGAAGTCTTGAGTTTTGGTGTATGGACCACACACTTAATTACAAAGATTATCAAGGTGTTTACTTAAAGGGAAAGTTAAGACCAATGTGGTGTCTGCAAAAGGTAAGCATATCTAAGCTGTACTGATTACGTAGGACCCAAATTTACCTCACCTCCGTTAAGGCTGACCTACTTGTAGCAAGAGAGTCAATTCTCATGATCCCTTGTGTTTGAAATGGTTCACTCCCTTCCAGGGGGAGAAAAAGAAAAGTGGTAGAAAGTTGCTTTTGTGTAGGCAGATCTTTTAGGATAAGGAAGGAACTATCTGGAGAAGGTCAAGATTTGTTTTTGCAGACCTAAATTCCAAAATTAATTGAGCTCCCAGCTATTAACTGCAAGGTTAACCCTTGTTTAATATGAAACATTCCTTCCTTTTAAACTAGTAATATTTCAACACTGTAGGCTGGATCAGAAGTGGAATAATGTTCATGGATAAGGATTTCCCCCCACAAAGGCAGCCACTCTTCACGCTTGCACACCTTCATCTTCTACCATCTGGAACTAAACCATACGAACTTCCTCAAATACAAAGTGTGAACTCTGGCAAGCTACTCCCAATTCCCATCTGTCTGGATTGTGTGAGTCTGGGGTTACTGGCTGCTTTTAGGGGAAGATAATCTTCAAGGATTACACACTTTTCATCAGCCACCTGTTTAGCTCCGTAAACCTTGCTGAAAGGTTCATTATCAGTAGACAGCACTGAGCTTGCAAGCCTGGGAACTGACATCAGGTCAGGGATTTATGGCAGGTCCTGAGCAGGGAAATCAGATGGCTCTAACCATTTATCTCATGATCAGGGGTGGAGATTCAATCGTCTGTGTCATCTGTTACTAGTTTCTAGGGTTAAGCAGCCCTGTGACCAAGTGAAAGAATGGCGTGCTATCCGTTTAAACAGTGATAAATGAACCTGCTGAAATTTTGTGGTAACTTTGGAATTAGTAAAAAAAGGAAGCTGAACCTTACTCTTCCTACTGTTTTCAAAGAACTGGAGTGTTCTGAATGATCTGTGACCTGCCTGATTTCTAACCAGTTTCCATTTATGAAAAGGTATAGATGCCTCCCTAGAAAACATGGAAATTTTGAAATTTTGAGATATTTTAGGCTTTAAGAGATTGGTTTTGAATATGTGAATGTTTAAGACATTTCTCCCATAATTTTATGGGCTTAGAGTAATTAATTATGTAACAACTTAGAATAAATATTGCTGGACTTTTCCACAGACTTCTCAGTCTACTTATAAAAGTCCCCCAGACTGGCAGTATCAGCATCACCTGGTAACTTGTTAAAACCATAAATTCTCAGATCTATGAACCAGAAACACTGTGGGCAGGCCCCGGCCTTCAGTTTCAACAAGCCCTCCAGGTGGTTATGATGCATACAAATTTGAGGACCACTGCTATTAACTCTGCTATGGAGCTGCTGGTTTTGATGAGGATGTGAAAAACATCATATGTAGTAGGAGAGCTACTGGATAGTAGGACTAAACAGTCTCAGCTAGGCGAGGAGATGTCACCCAGCAACTTGGTGGTAGCCAAGTGGGTCCGGGAATCTCCAAAGCCCCACCAAACTGATATTTAGCAAGAGATCACGGAGTTGCTGAGTGGCTTTGTCTATAAATTCTATGTCTGTGCTTCTCAATCTTCATTGTGCAGGCACCTCTCATTACAACTGGATTCTGATTCGGTAGGCCTGAGGTGGGGCTTGAGATCCTACATTTCTAACAAGGCCCTATACTATGGGCCACACTTGAATTCCAAGGGTTTATACATTAAATCAATGGTTCTCAAAAGTTTTTGGTCTCTAGATCTCTTTACATTAAAAAAAAAAATTAAGATCTTCTGTGTAGAGGAGCTAGATCTTAACTTTTTAGAGAAATTTGACAAATATTTATTAATTTTTAATTAATTCATTAAGAACCAATAAACCCATTATGTTAACCTATTTTTTATGAAAAAAATATTTTCTAAAATACAAAAAAATTGGTGAGGAGAGTGGCACTGTTTCATATTTTTCCAAATCTCTTCAATGCCTGGCTTATGGGAGAAGCTACATTCTCATATCTGCTTTTGTACTCAATCTGTTGTGATATCACAGGTCATGACAGTTCTTGAAAATGCCAATGTACGCTCACAAGAGTAATACGAACAAATAGTACCTTAGTATTACTTTGAAAATAGTTATGACCTTGTAGACTCTCTAAAAGGGCCTTAGGGAGTCCCAGAATCAGACTTCGAGCCCATCCGCTTTAAATAAAAAGTGACAAGAATTTTTAAAAGTTGGGTGACAAGGCCACGGCTATTTGAAAACAATATGGCATTTACTAAACACAGTGTGACAGGTCATAAGAGGTTAAGAGCAAAGGTGCTAGAGCCAGACTGCCTGGAATGGAATCCAGGGTCCACTACATACCAACTATGTGACGTTGGCTGGGCAAGTTATTTAACCTCTCTTGTGTTTCAGGTCCCTCACCCATAAAATCTGAAGAATAATCATACGTATCTCTTAGGGTTGTCATAAGAATTAAATGAATAAGCACAAAGCATGTAGAACTGAGCTTGGCATGTTACTGAAACACTACAAAAGTGTTAGTTATTATCATTGTTCAACATAGTGAATGAATGGAATTTCAAGGTAATCGTTTGGGTGACCAGGTTTACTTCATGTAGGGGAAAGAAAACATGTGGACAGAAGGAAAAAGACCGATAGCTCTATAAGATCGGATTGAAAAGAGCTTTTCCTACTTTTGCCTTAGGCATCTGAAAGTCATTCCATTAACTCCAGTGCCTCAGACAAAAGTTCTCCTCCCTCTAACCCCCGGCTAACTACCCAAATATAAATTTAATTAAAGAAAGAAGCCATGAAAAAACCCACATATTCTGCCTCAGTAATGATCTTAAGAAAGTGGCGACTGCAGTTCACCCCAAGAATAGTTCTGTGCCCCCCAAATTCCCTTTGGCCTTTAAGTCCTTAACTTCAAGGACTATCCTTAGGAAACAGCAAGCTCTTCAAACCACAATAACAATGACTGCTTGAGGGAGTCAGAAGAACCCCGAGACAGTCCCAGGACAGATGAAACAAAGACCCAAATGTTCTAGAAGACCCAAGTGTGTCCCTGGGAAAATAGTCTGAGCCTGTGAAACCCAGAGGAAGGAGACAGTGGATCTTTGGGGAAGGAGGCTGGTTACTCTGGGTCACAGACTAGGCTGGCTCTCTAAGTCCCCTGTTAAGATCTCTCTTCTCACAAGCTCCTCAGCAGGCTGCTCAGGATACTGAGCTCTGGCTCAGTTATGTGGAGGTACCTCTAGTACCTCCTTAAGGAATCCAGCACCGCCCTGGCCCCTCTTCCTGGCCAAGTCCAGGGCGAGAGGAATGATGCTCCTTCAGCTCCCCACAGTGGAAGGAAGGTGTGTGTGGTAGGGGAATGACTTTCCTGCTGGGGTGTGTTTGTGTACAACCTACAGATCATGCTGGAACTTACCAGACAAGTTCTAGGATTCTGTGACTGGGAATGGACTCCCTTGAAGGAGGTGGTCATTCTGTGTGTCAGTCACCCAGGGAATGTACGAACTCCCCTATTATATGAACTCACAAACAGGGTAGCAGGCAGCAGGCAGGAGGCTGCTCTTCCCTCCGTGGTGCCCTTGGAAGAGGGTGAACACCTGTGAACAAGCTTCTGAGCTGGGGATGACCAGGGCCAGACAGACCTCTGTGAGACACTCACAGGCCAGAAATGAATCAATGGTAATTGTTTAACTGATAATCTAATTCACCAAGAATGCGTCTAGTTCTCCTTTCTTTAGACTAGCCCAGTGGTTCTCAACCCTGACTGTACATTAGGATCACTTAGGGGGTTTTACAAACTCCCTCTCGCCATCTGCCCCTCCCCTATAGATGTTTGTGCCCTACCCAATCTCAACTCTTGCTTCTCTCAGGCTGGTCTGGTCACAGATATATTATGGGTTATATTAAGCAGAGGGTCCATGGCGAGAATGTTAAACATCTATCTCGCTTTTCTACCTCTGCCACCCCGAAGGGCTATGCTAGTAGCAGTGGTGCCTACTGACAAATCCAAGAAGATGGTGAATCCTGAGGGAAATGGAGGCATCTAAGAGTTGAGGCTAGGGAGGAGATGGTCACTGGGTAAAGAGGGGCCTGTGACAGACTTCACAGGAGTTTTATTTATTTGGACGCTTAAGGAATATTTGTTTATGTATGGCATGTCACCACACCAGCAAGGCTCTGGCCTGGTAGATTAGGAGAATATAATTTTTCATTCCAAGAAAATGACCGTATGTGAAATAGATTCAGTCTCTGACAAAGGTTAAAATGATAGTACGTGCTTCAGATTCTGTGTCTCCCTGTCTCCATCTGCCCCTACCCTGATCATGCTCTGGGTCTCTCTCTCAAAAATAAACATTAAAAAAAAATTTTTTTTAATGATAATAGAACAAGAGGTCTGTCAATATCACTTATTCCCAAACTAAACCATTTTGGGAAGAATTTTAAAAGATATCTTTCCTTAAATATAACTGGGAAGTAACCACATTCTTCATGAAGCCCATTGCCTTTACAAATCTAACTAAAGCTCTGATGCACCACCCAGAGGCACGTCTAGTTAGGTAATGATAAAGCACGGGTTCTGTGGCCTTTGAATACAAATTTGAAAGACATGTCAGAATAATGCCCTCCTCTTTGACCTTTTTTTGATTTTCTACAGTTCAAATCACTTTTAAATTCTAGCATGTTTTAGGGAAAACAAATTTACACACACACAATTTTTAAGATGAAGTTATTTGGCATTTTAAAATTATTTCCTTTCTTATAAACAGGTAAAAGTCCACGTGAGAGATTCAATCTGAAAAACCGTCTCAGAAATTAAGTTAATTCTTCCACACTAAAACCTGTTTAAAATTTTCACAATTTCTAAGAAACAAGATCCTGCTAACAAAAATTTACCACTGAGAAATTTAAGTTTTTAAACACTGCATTAAACACATACACACTTCAAATAAAGCATTTGCTCCAAGAGAAGAACTGCATATAACTTTTAATGCCTCACCTATATGACCATTCTCCTGATGCTAAAACATTACAATGGAAATTTTCCTTAAGCAAGCTAATAAAAGCAAAAACTGGAGTTTCTTTTGCCCACTTTTATAGGCCTGAGGTTCTGTGGGTGTAGCTGAGATAGTTCACATCTTGTTGTGGGGTCTAATCCTGCCCACAGACTAAAGGGAAGTGTTGACACTACCACTGATTTTAGAACCAAGCTAAGTGACTCTCCTTTCCATTTGCTCTCCCACAACCCGCCCAAAACTCTGTGTGTGTGTGTGTGTGTGTGTGTGTGTGTGTGTGTGTATACCAGCTATAATTTTCTAAAAACAGAAGAATGTTATAATCTAAGTGATAAGCTTTCACACAGCAACACAGCTATACAGCAAGATTGAAGAAAGGAAAAAGTGGGGAATACAAATCTCTCCAGAAGTTTTCTTTGTTTTCAAATTATATTTTAAAGAGAATCTGTCAGATTTTGAGAGTACCTTCTAAAATCAAAGCACAGACCATTACCCAATCTGACTGATCAATTAATGTTGTAAATGTAAAGGCAGAGAAACTATCTCCGGTTGTCCTCAGGTCATCTAGACAAACAGTCCTCTCCCACTGGTCTACAGAAATCGAAAAGTTCTCTTTTCACTGATTTTTTATTTATCTCCCATATGCTTTTAAACAGGATTTGAGGTAAAAAAAGCCTCTGGCAATAAATGGCGGTGTCCCCACTGGGTTACCGCTGAGCCCATTCTGACAGACATGCAGCACATGCAGGCTAGGGTGGAAGCTGAGGTGGGATGTGGTGTTCAACCAAGAGGCTGGCAGGTTTGGTGTCATGCAGGTATCTAGCCTTTGATCCTACAGGAATCTTAAAGTCCAAATTGGCTAACGTTAGACGTTAGCTGTTGGAAAAACAAAACCGTATGAAATATCATTGCCAACAGTATTAAAAGATGTCGGTCACTACCTGTTCAGTTAGCAGGTGATAGCTTTCTCCAAGTCCACTGTTGAGATTGCCTCCCTAATGCCAGCAGCACTTAAGAGTTGAGACTTCAGTAACAATATATTAATATTAGCACAGCTTTGGCCACGATATATCAATATTATCCCTGTGAAACTTTTATTGTGGGGTCACTGTTAATCAAAGAATCTCCATTCAACTTTCAAAGGACTGGAAAGGTTTAGTAGCGTGTTCCACAGTTGAGTGCCTACTGTGTTCCAGGCACTTTTCTACTTAGGTTGTATACAGACACTCCATTATCTAAATTTAATAAGGAAAAAAAAGCTCTGGGAGTTTAATTTCTTAACTACTACGCATCTGCTTAAACGCAAGAACCACAAACTACATAAATAACAGGAACTCAAACAGACATGTTAACAGCTAAATTCATTTTTAAGAATCAATTCAATATGCTACAGGCAAGCAATCAATCACACGGCAATCATCATTTACAAATCAAAGTACAAGGCAGATACTCATGGGGGTATATACAACTAGGTGGAAGTGTGTGATTATGGACAAGCAGATTGAAACTGTAAATTATGTAACTGTCTCTTGTAATTACCCTGCTTGAGAACCAAAGAAACTTCCTGTATAATTTCGCAGGAGAATGGGGATTGAGATGCAGAATCGCTTGTTAGTTGGTTTTAACCCTTCAACAGCTATTTAATTATGTGTGATAAGGTCAAAGAAAGTTTACACTTAATTTATGACAAGTTGGCAGGGAGGTATTTCAAAGTAATCCTCTGAAAAGCTCCAGATTATTAATGAAACTTGATGATTTCTCTTCCTCTTTAGGAAAGATTTATCTAAATTATTTGGTAAAATAAACAACATTTAAAACAAATTCACAGGCGTCATTCATTTTATTTTCTCTCTAAAAGCATTCATTATGGACTCTGAGTTTTTAACAGGATGCAAGGGAAAAGCTGCAGGGGTAGAAGGCTGTCAGAGTCCTCAGACGTATCTTCTGCTTTAGTAGGAAAAAAATCTCATTAACTTCCTGAAATTCACGGGGAAAAGCTCCAACACTGGGCAAACCACAGGGCAGGGCTTCTAATCTATGAACAGAGAACGATCATCTTCTTAAGAAGAAGGAAGCCTGTTTCGCAATAAATAATCAGCAAGATTTCATTTCAGCGTATTTTAAGACATTTTAGACTTTTTCTTTCCCTTTCTTAAAACCTAAATTTTAACATCTTTTCTCTTCTATAAGTAGGTTTCTGGTGCCTAAAGATCTGTCCCAAACATCAAATTGCTGAACACCCAGCATTCTAGGAGGAAGGAAGGGCAATTTCATATAGTTATGGTGTCTGCTAGTGTTGCTTTCCCTCATTTTAAACCAAAAAAGAAAAAAAAAAAAACAGATAAAAGAAGGGAGGGAGGGTGAGAGAGGGGAGGGCAAAAGCAGGGAGAGAGAGGGATACAGAGAGAAAAACAACAACTGATGTTCCAAAGCTGCAGTATCTGTTCTCCATCTCTGATCTCTCAGTTCCCTATTTTCTCTCCCAACCACACCTGCCTGGATATTCTGTCTAACTATACCATTTTATCACCACTCTGTTAACACATCACACTTCAAATATGCTTCTCCAGGTTGAAGAGTGGAAGCACAATTTAGAGGAATTCAGTTTTCTAATGGACTCAACACTTGAGAGGATATGATTCTGGTAAATTTCAGTACATTTCCTTCAAAAAAAAAACCCCAAAAACTTGGCATTGCAAAGTCTGATGTGGAGAAGACCCCAATACCCCAAATACCTATGTACTTGCATTTTGTTTTTAAAGCAGTATAGGTGAAAAACTGTATCTCTTTTAAAAATGTCATTAACGTAATGCCACCAATATACCAAAAAGCTTTCATTTTAAGAGTTACAAAACTCTAAGCTCCAAAATAGATACCACAGGGGGTGAACTACCATTTTAAGGCCATTAAAAAACATAAAAGGCAAAAATAAAACACAGATCTAGAAAATGCCATTAAACAAATAACAAAGCTTACTGAATTATAAGGCAATCACCTTTGTAATCATCACCCAGGACCAAGAAATAGAAATTTGCTAGCCACTCCAAAAAACCTTTGTGTCCCATCTCAATCACTCCTCCGTTGTCCCTCAAAAGTAACCACTATCCCCTTTCATAACAATCCTTTGTGTTTCTTTATACTTTTATCACCCACACGTCCCCAGGTGCTACAATATAGTATTGTCCATTAAAAAATATATATATATCTTTCAAGTCTTTTTCAGACTATGGTTCCCCTCTCCACCCCTTTTCTTTTCCTTATAACTTATTTATTGATGAAATGGGGCCATTCGACCTACAGAGTTTCCACAGTTTGGTTATTCCTGATTGCATTCACGTGATATGGTTCAATTTGGTTCTCTTTCCTCTGTATTCCTGAAAAATGCGAGAGGTTTGGTTCCATCCTCTGGCAAAACTGTAGGTGACGGTATGTCCCTTCATCAGGAAGCACATAATTTCTGGTTGTCCCCCTTTACATGATGTGTGTTGCTGTTGAAGTTCAATGTCTATGTTGAAGTTCAATGATAATTCATTGGCAGAATTGCAAAACGGTCATATTTTAATTCTATCATTTCACTTGTTAGCTAGAATATGTTTATAAAAAGATGTTTTCCCTTGGGGAGGCTAGGTGGCTCCATCTGTTAAGCATCCAACTTCAGCTCAGGTCATGATCTCGTGGTTTGTGAGTTTGAGCCCTGCATCAGACCGTGCACGAACAGCTCAGACCCTAGAGCCTGCTTCAGATTCTATGTCTCCCTCTCTCTGCCCTTCTCTCACTTGCACTCTGTCTCCCTCAATCTCTCTCTCAAAATTAAAAAAAAAAAATAATTTTCTTAATTAAAAAAAGATGTCTTCTCTCATTTACTATTCAGTTACCCAGTGGTATAGTTCATATAGGAAAGGCAAGTTAAATGCCTTTTTTGTCAGTTTTTAAGATAATGAACTGATTCCTATCATCCTCCAATTTTTATTTTATTTTATTTATTTATTTTTTTAATGTTTTTTATTTATTTCTAGGAGATAGAGAGAGAGACAGCGTGAGCAGGGGAGGGTCAGAGAGAGAGGGAGTCACAGACTGAAACAGGCTCCAGGCTCTGAGCTGTCAGTCAGCACAGAGCCTGATGCGGGGCTCGAACCCACGAACCGCGAGATCATGACCTACGTGAAAGTCAGACGCTTAACCGACTAAACCACCCAGGCGCCCCCTTCCTCCAATTTTTAAAAAATGCTTATTTATATTTGAGAGAGAGGCGGGGGGGGGGGAGAAAGAGAGACAGAGAGAGAGACAGAGACAGTGAGACAGCAAGTGGGGGAGCGGCAGAGAGAGAAGGGGACAGAGACCCGAATTGGGTTCTGCACTGGCAGCAGAGAGCCCCATGTGGGGCTCAAACTCATGAACCATAAGATCATGTCATCCGACTAAGCCACCCAGGCGCTCCTTAATTTGTTTTTAAATGTCATTATGAATGCCTGAATTTAAACATTTGAAGAGTTTTAATCAATCGCAATTGTTGCCTTTATTATTATATTTATTGTCCAGTAAGAGCCTCTTCAAGTTAAATCCTGAATCCTTTTGACAAGACCCTAGTAATTTTTGCCTCCTTATTGTCTGGTATGAAAGAAACACTCCAAACACCCTTTTTTACATTAAGAACTCTACTTTACTTTAATGATTCAATTTGCCCCCCAAAAAGGATATATGCAAATATACTATATACAGTGAGGTCTGCTTGAATTATAGTTTCTCAAGATTTCACCAACACTTTCTCAATTCTTTCTGCTATATAATTACACTGTGTATTTTTTTTTCAATGTGGACAAATCGTGACATGCATAACTGAATTGCTTTTAATCCACTCAACTATTTTAAAGCACTTTATAAATTTTAATTTAAAACAGTTTTTGTTGAAACAAGGATCTCCTCTATGATGTTAACCCGAAGCAAGACTCCATAGAAATAATTACAAAACAGAGGTTTTTGTATTAGTACACATAACAATGTAGGACTAATACTATAGTAAAAACAAGCTAACCACAAATTGATGGAGGAGGAAAAAACTCAGATTCTTAACTAGTATTTTTCTACCAGAATTCTAAACAAATGAGAGAAAATTTTTGCGTTACCCAAAACAAATTGATGTGGGAAAAAAATACTACCTTACAGACAGCTGAAATTATAAATGTGCTGGATAGAAATACCATTATGAGAAGACATTATCCAACTATGACCTTAGAATATTGTGCTTCAAACCTAATTCTACAAACTGGAAAATATGTTTAAGGGAAATGGTTCCCTCGAAACCAAAACCAGGTATAATACTAATTTCAGACAATCAGAACAAAATCTTTCTTCATCTTTGATGCATCTTTGATGATGCATTTGCTTAACTGGGAAAATGGAAAGGGGGCTGGAGGCCTTTTGTCTTCTGTACAGCACAACCCACGTGGCACCCAAACACGGAGTGTCACACACCTGGGATGCATGTCAGTGGGTCTGACCGCTCACTGCTCTGTGGGCAAGGCTGGCACCCTTTATCCTTTCCTTCATCCTTACCACCTAGGCCAACCCTGGTACAGCCCACTAAAGCATGTTTACTGAAGGAAGTGAGGAGTGATAAAGAAGTGGAAAACACAGAGAGGGGGAGGAGATCTCAGGTTATGCACCGATTGCCATAAGCCAGCCAGGTGAATGTGTCAGGGATGCAAGGGAGAGGACAGATAAGATCTGGGCACGCATTTATTCATTCACTCCCACAGCAAACCTTTCTTTGACACGCCTACTATTTGTATCCCAGGGTGCTCACGGCTTAGGGTTCAGCAGTGAACCAGCCTGGCCCTCCTGATAATGCTCTTAAGGTTCCATTTACTGTTTGTCCATACTAATTATGTAAACAGAATTTCCCTGGTAGTGGCGTTTCGAAATGACTCAATACAAATGCAGGTCAATGTTAGACATCCAAACAGACAAAAGATTTGTAAAAACAATCCACCTGCATTTCAAATCTTGAAAAAATTCGGAACTGTGTAAGGCAAAACAGTAGCAACAGACTGTATGTTTCATATTTACAATGTTTTCATTGAAGCAATGAATACAAACTATTGCAAAAGAGCTATTTGCTCTTATTTATGACAAGCTTTGTTTAAAAAAAAGATACATAAATAAATCGTTAGCTGCACTACCTCATGCAAGTCATTTCAATGCATTCGGTAACAGTCAACCTCGGAATAAATCACTGAGAGCTCAATTTTCAACCTTGATGCTATCTTTAACATATTAAAATATATTGTACTTCAGCCCAGTATAATAAATAGTCACGGCAAAGGCTTTTAGCACAACATATTATAACAAGAAAATAAGGAAAAGTAGCCATTTTCCTTATCATATTATAAACTAGAATCCTATTAAAATATATGTCACCACTATACTTGATTCTAGAGGTCAAAACACATTTTCCAAAAGCCAGCAAAACTCTGAAGACACAAGCTGCTGGTCTGATCTCTCAACAAGTGTTGTGGTGGAGGTGTGGAAATGGGTTCCTCTCTTAGAAAAGGCTGTAAAGGACTCGAGCCCCATTTCCAAAGCCCAACTTACTTTTCTTTAGTGAGCGCTTTGACTGTGCTCACCTGGGGAGGTGAGCTGCTGGAAAAGGTACGCAAAGGAAAAAGCTTTCCTGACAGTTCCTGAACACTAAAGTTGGAATTTTCCTTCCAAAATAAATGCATGAAGAAATGAATTATCTGATAAAAGTCAGGAAAAGAGAAGTTTTTCTCCAATGGTGTGTAACTGTGAATTCTTTATAGTGGATAACGGCAATCTTCTTTCTTTTGAACAGGCTGTGTTGAAACAGAAGCACCAGACCTCAAAAGGAGCAGGGCACACCCAACAGCATTTGGAAGGAAGTGGACCAACAGCTGACTGATGATGTTCTAATAAATCAAAATTCTTCTTTATAAGAATCACATGTGAGGAGAGAAAGCACATCAAGAAAGCTCTCCTCATGGTAATTCCTTTAACATGTGGTCAAACAAACAGGACCTACTAAGTGCCAGGCTCTTCCAGGAGGTGGGACTGTGACAGAGAACAAAGTCTCTATCTACCCCTGGGAATCTTACTTTTGGTGAAGGAAATGAGCAATAAACAATAAATATATGAAAGACCCATGCAACTTTCTAAATGACTTTGCACTTGCTCAGCCTTTAGCATTTTTTATGGTCACTGCCACTGAAAAAAGAGAAAACGATTAAATAAAAGTTGCATAAGCAAATAAATACCACATGTAAATTTATAGCTCCTTCATTCAAATTGCTTACAGGGAATCAGAAGGTTTAAGTCATATAACACGTCCCCAAGAGACATTGTCACGATCCCTCAAAACACACCTTTGATGCTTGGCTTATGGGTCTCAGAAATGGGGGAATGTGAAATATTTATACTCAATCTAAAAAGAGAGAAATGATGCCTCAAATGTGTGCTTCATGATCTCTACCCTGAGACAGAATTCACATGGCTCACTGGGGAAAAGGAAGAGGCTGTTAAGGGTGAGGTGAGAGGCACCAGAGTTCTGGCCACCATGGGGCTGAAGGTAGTATGATCTGAGCCATCCTATAATCATTCTCAAGTCACCCCCTGGGTAGCACAGCGATGCCCAGAGACTCTTGCTAGAGAAGAGAAATATGTCACAGGGCCTGTCAGGCCAGGACCCAGCTTCTGGGAAGATTCTGCTTATCCTGAAATTATACTCAACTTGCTTTCAGAGAGAAGTTAGTGACCCCTGTATGTAGTCTCAGGTCCTAAGAGTTTACCAATAGTCAGGTAAACCATAGCTTACTAGAAACCAATGGACTAGATTCCTAAATTAAAACTCCTACTTAGGGGTGCCTGGGTGACTCAATCAGTTGAGCAACCAACTCTCAATCTCAGCTCATGATCTCATGGTTTTGGGAGTTTGAGTCCCCACACTGGGCTCCATGCTGACAGTGCACAGCCTGCGTGGGATTCTCTCTCTCCCTCTCTGTTCCTCCCGCCTCATACTCATGCGTGCATGCTCTTTCTCTCTCAAAATCAAACAAACAAACAAGAACAACAAAATCAAACCTTCTCATACCTTGGTTTCTATTCAACCTAATTTCTTAAAAAATAAAAATTAAAAAAAAAATAAAAGTATTCTTAAGTTTTACTCAAATTATGTTTAGAAAATTGTAAGTGGCAGCCTTTTTGAAGTAGTTTATTGAAGGCAGACTGTTAAAGCTGCAAGTTGTTAGCTGACAATCTCAACTACTACGACATGTACTCCTGAATTTAGGTATCGTACATTACGACATTTAAGCCAGTAGGATCTAAGATGTGGAAGATGTTTTCTCTTTGAGAGAGGATATATTACCCTTTCAACATCACTAGGTAGAGATGAGGTATGCAGCTTTACTTCTAATTCACTTTGACGGACCTAGAAGGGCAGATTAAGTAGAAAGCGGGAAACCAGGTACAAAATGCTTTCTTGTTCTAAGGAGTGCCTCCTCAGGACACCAGCCAGTTTTAAAAAGGGGGCTAAGAGGGGCGCCTGGGTGGGTGTCCGACTTTCACTTAGGTCATGATCTCGCGGTTCGTGGGTTTGGGCCCCGCGTCGGGCTTTGTGCTGACTGCCAGCTCAGAGCCTGGAGCCTGTTTCAGAGTCTATGACTCCCTCTCTCTCTGACCCTCCCCTGCCTGCTCACGCTGTCTCTCTCTCTCTCCTAGAAATAAATAAAACATTAAAAAAATAAAAAAATAAAAAGGGGGCTAAGAAAAGATAAGCCTGGGACTTTCTAGGCACCTAAGAGATAGATGCCTATCATTAGAACCTAAAGGGCTAAAGAATAAGGTGTAGAGGATTAACCTGGTAATTCTCAGTGAGAAAAAGAAATAGATATTAAATTGTACTCAAAGTTTCCTATATTTTTTACTTTTCTTAAATCCTGGTGTGTGTGTATGTGTGTGTGTGTGTGCGCGCGCGCGCACGCGCTCAGATTTTTAAGGAAAGAGAAGTAACACAGAACATTGCTAACTGTACTTCAAATGTGACCGAAGTCATACTTTGTAGGAACAAAACTGGGCCATCCGCACCCACCTTCCAGCACTCACTAAATACAGACTCGGTTTTTAAATAGTAGACATTCCTCGTGAAACCCCTCAATATAAATCACAGAAAAGGTCAGTAAAGGAGACTTCCTAAAATGAGTACTTAATTCATTCAGTCACTCCTACTTCCTCTGGTGTCCTATTGCATGAAGGACAATCCTAAGACATTACAGGATATTTTAATATTGAATAAAGAAATCCAAGAATTTAATCTGCTTACGAACTTTCATGATTAGCCTACAAATAAACAGACACTAATAAAAAAAAAGGCTAAATGTACAGTTAATGGATGATTTATGTGACTGATAAACATGGTGCCTATATAGTAGGCCCAAAAAAGCCAAAGGTGTAAGTTTGTAGACTTTTGGACCCACTATCATCTCCCCTTCACAGCTTCCCCAAGATTATGCTGAGGCTGAAACAAACAAGAAAATGAGTTAATAAGAGTTAGAATTTTTATACTTCTAATTACTATATTTGATTATTTAAAATTAGGAAAGAGGGGCGCCTGGGTGGCTTAGTCGGCTAAGCGTCCGACTTTCGCTTAGGTCATGATCTCGCGGTTTGTGGGTTTGAGCCCTGTGTTGGGCTCTGTGCTGACTGCCAGCTCAGAGCCTGGAGCCTGTTTCAGTCTGTGACTCCCTCTCTCTGACCCTCTCCTGCTCACGCTGTCTCTCTCTCTCTCTCTCCTAGAAATAAATAAAACATTAAAAAAAAATTAAAAAAAAATTAGGAAAGAAAGTCGAATTTCGTCATTGCCTCTACTGAATCCGTATTAAACAACCCATCTAGATATCACTTTTTCTGTCACTACTCGCCTGTCTTCTTTCCACCAGTGCTCCAGTCTCTGTGGTTTAAAAACAAAAATCAGGTTCCTATGCCCCCAGCCCTTGATGGTCGAGCTTTCTGAATTTACTTTCTAAAATTCCACTCTTCCAAAGTCTATTTCTTACACCGTATATTAATCTTCTCCGGGGCACTGAACACTGGCTGGGGAGTGATCTTGGACAAGTTCCTTAGTGTCCCTGTGCTTCCAAAAGAGGCAGTAACAGTAAGCAACCTCCTTAGGTCTTTGTAAGGATTGAGCAAATTAACCTGGGTAATTCAGGTGAAAAGTGCCTGACACACATAAGCAGTCTAAAAAGGTCAGCTACGATTGTGACTACTTGTTGTTGCAATGCTGACCTCTTTTGGCTTCCCTGAAACCATTCTCCCCAATCCTCCTCCTACTCCTGGACCCTTCTCAATTTCCTTGATAAGCTCATCTTCCAGACCCTTCCTAGCCCCCAAAATGTTGGAACTTCAAGGACTTCATCCTCAGCACTGTTTCCCTACACTCTCCCTGGGTAGTCCTCAACTATACCTATGGTTTCAACTACCATAGTATGCTCACTGTGCCAGTATGCCAGTAGCCCACAGTATGCCAGTAGCTCTTTTTAAGGCACACCCCTGTTGAGCTCCAAGCTCCAAGGAAAGTTGCATGTGAATCTTTAAAATCAAAGTGAAGGCAGCATGGTCAAAGCTGCACTTACTACCTTTCCAAGTTCAGTCCATTCATTCATTCATCTAGCACTGGCTCAGCACCACGAGGTGCCAGGTAGAGTTCTACCTGCTGCAGAATGACCAGAAAAATACCTGTCTCATTTCCTTGTGGCCTCATTGCCACACTCCCCTAGGCCAGGCCTTCACAGGTTTTTCTTAGTTTTCTTTTAGTTACAGTAAAAAGTGTGAATAAGGAAATAAAAATTGCCTGTAATTCTAACTCTAGACATGATCTGGAACTGTGTTTCTTTACTTCCTCGCATATACTTTTTACATAATTGAGAACACACATGTATATGTATATGTGTGTGCACACACACACAATTTTGAAATCCACTTGTGATAAGCATCTTCTTATTTTATTAACAATTCTTTAGAACATAATTATTAATTCTAATTAGGTAATAATATTCCATTATATGGATATACCATGATTTTCTCAGGGGAATGGTTCTCTCTTACCTTTGAATATCAAGATTGTTTCAGTTTTTTGTTTCTATTATAAATAATGACACTGTGACAGGCAATATACCAAAACATTAACTCTTTTAGTAACACAAGTCTGAGGGGCTTAATTTTCTCTTGGTATCTATGTTTTTCAAACTTTTCTACTCTGAGTTTATACTGCTATAGTTGGGGGAGAGAGTAAAGGGAAAAAAGAAGTCCAGTATTTAAAAAAATAACACAAAACAAAACATGCTCTTAAATTAAATATGAAATTAATGCATATTGATTAAAGTATATCAATTTCCTTAGCATAAATTCCTTTCAGATGTTTTAGATATACACTGTTAAAGTTCTAGAAAATGTCTACCAATTTATACTTTTTCCAGTGTAAATATAACAGTGTCCATCTATGTCAACTTATATATGGGTATGTTTTAAAGGTTTTGCTAATTTCGCAGGCAAAAAATTATAATCTTGCAGTTATTTCAATTTGCATTTTTAAATCACCAACCATCCTTCCCCCTCCACACACACATATTTTAATTAGCCATTTGTACTTGACAGATTTTGGGGCAACGTGGCTAAGAGTCAAGTGCTCAGACTAACCTTACAGGCGCGCGATTTATGGTTTGTGTAACTGTGCCTTGGTTTCCTCACCCATACAACGAGAATAAAATGTCTCAACGGGTGTTGTGAGGGTTGAGTGGGTCAGGACTCTTAGGAAAGTGGCTGGCACACAGTAGCCACTAAGCAAACTTCAGCAATGTGGCTGCCACCAAGGATGTTCCTTTTCTATACATTCTGCATTCACGTCCTCTACGTCTTCTGCTCATTTTTCTTTTAAGGTTTATGCTTTAACACTATCAAACCTTTCCTTTTAAATATTTGTTTAAATACTACAGCCATCAAAGCTTTGTCTGGCATGTTTGTTGCAAATGTCTTTCCCATTATGGTTGCTTTTAAATATTAATACTTTTTACCATACAAACATTTTACCATTTTATATAGTCACGTCCATCTGTATATTCTTTTGTGATCTTTCACTGCTTTAATGCTTATTGCTGAGGATGTCCTTGATCATCCAAAGACCATATAATTGTATATCCTTTTTCCTGCTTTTTAAAAGGTTTTGTGTTTTCATTTCTTGTTAATCATTTAAGTCTTTCATCTACCTGGAGTTTCTTTTGTAGTTAAACATCTGATGTGTTTCCTCACATGGTCACAATTTAGATCCCCTTTGTCTGGAATGGTTTCATTCAGATTCTTATGAGCTCCCAATGTATACTGTACAAACATACTATCCAGCAACTGTTGACTTGTTAGAAAGAACTATGTCTTCTTCATTTTTGTCACCGATGTTTAGTAGAGTGTAGACCTGGGTGCGCCTAGTCACCAAAGGTTGCATGAATAGGTGAAAAATGAATGAAGTTACTCTTTTTATTCTCTTGTATCCAGCTTAGAATCAGATAAATGCATTCACAACAAACACACTGGTAAGTTACTGATGCCAACTTTTTTCACCACTACCCGACACAACGTTCTGCAACCTACTGCTGAATTAGTTTGCTTTCACTGGGTCAGTTTATGAGGATGGGTTTTGCATCCTGCTCCCCAGGCAGGGTTCTGGCTCTGGAGGCTTGAGTAAAAGACAATTCATTATCAACTTATCTACTGCCCAGCTATGCAGAGTCCTAAACAACTAACAGTATACATTACAATCTAAAACTGGTACATAAGTATGTATCAATTCACATATGCCCAAGTCTACTCACTGCGGCACTTTTAAGACTATGAAATACTGGAAACACTCTCTATGCCCATGTGTAGGAGAACAGGAAAGCAGGTGCATAAACTATGTACATCCACACAATGGAATACTATGCAGCTACAGAAGACAATAAGATCCCTAGGAAGTAGTATGGAGTGAGCCAGGACTTTCTGGTAAGTGGAAAAAAGCAAACTGTAAAAGACTATCGATAGTATGACCCCTTTTGTGTAAGAAAAGAGGAGAAATCTGAAAACACACACCTTCTCATTTGTACAAAAAGAAACATGGGAAGAATAAAAGAAAAACCAATGAGGTTGGTGATGTGCAGAAAAGAACTGAGCACTGGAGGTGGGTAGAGGGAATGAGGAAGGGGAGTGACCTTCTCTTAGTGTATCCTTTAATACAGTTTCAACTTTGAAAATCATGTTTTATGTTTTAAAAACAAAAGGCAACAAGGATAGAGAAGAAACTTAAAGTGGATAACAAACAGGAACACATAAGCCTAACTATATTTCAAATGAATGATATAACCACCTGAAGGTGGAAAAATTAAAAAGAACCAAGTCAAGTAACATTTGCACATGGTATTTTAACTAAATACACTCAAGATAAAGTTGAAAAAATATATGTATACAAATATTGACCTCTAGTTAGAAAGTTTGGATTTCTAGGTGGTATGGGTAAGCAATTCTGCAACTACTTAATGTGTAGTCTAGGGCTGAGCACATTAGGAAATATATTGTGGGTAATTGGGAATCTGGTTTCTCACTGTCTGGGAAGAGGGTTACAAATAAGGAAATGTGGAAAGACAGAATAAAACCTTGTGGTGATGCTGATCCGGAATGCAAGGTTACAGCATGAACTTATGATTGGGGTGTATGTGTACAGAGATGGTGAGGACTTAAAAATTTCCTGACTGAGGAAGAGAAGGAATCTCAGATTCCAGGAGAAAGAGACGTGCTATCAGCTTCAACCCGGACAGTCACTCCTTCAACTTCCCACTGAAGTTCTGAGCAAAGAGGCACAAAACCCATGAGGTGATTTATGAGCAGGCTGGGAGTTGGTACCCTTAAGTCACTCTGGACAAGCTCTGCAAATGATGTCCTGGGGAGCCATGCTCTGACAAACTGGAGACAGGTAGATCCAGGAAGAGTGAGAAAACAACTTATTCTAAGGGCAGTGTCTGATCCCATGCATGACCATCCCTCCTATTTGGGCTGTCCTGGAGAACACTGTTCAAAGCTCTGGATTTACAGTTCTTAACATACACACTACACATTATATTGCACCTGTATCTCCAATCCTGTGTGGGCAGCAACAGCTTTCTTCCTACTCCTATGTTGTTCTGGCTTCCTAAGCTAGCAGTTACTATAGACAGAACATTTTCCTGCCTTACAACTTTATTTTAATTACTGCATATCCCCTGACCAAAAGTCCTTCAGGCTCATGTACAAAATAGAAATAAAATAAACCTAACCATTAAAAGGACCTTGAAAAAAACAGCACATTTTAGAAAAGCAGTAACCTTGGTTATCTGTTTTGCCCTGAGTTTTGAATTAATTATGAGGTTGACAAGGATTATGAGAGGTCATGGGGTTTATCTCCTTACTCTGCAAGATTGAATCTAAATCATTCTAGAAAGATATTTATCTACCATTATTTTAAGTAACTCCAAAGAAGGAGATGCTATCAATTTGTTCAGCAGCCTACTCTATCTTCTTTAAAACCTTTGTGGGCAAGGAATTTTTTTGGTTTTAAATTGAATTTCTACTGGGCTTACACCAGTTCCCATTTTCTGAGTATTATAAAATCTGTCCCCTAGCTTCCTTTCCTCTAAAACAAAAACATCAACTCCTTTCCAACTTTATTCAAATCATTCACCACACTCCTTAACCTAACCCCATGTAGGGGCAATGTCAAGGGTACAGGAAAGAGAAAAAATCTAAAACTATACCCTCTGCACTGCACTACCCAGGCACACCCTAATGGGTGACATTCGTCATGATGGCTCTGAGCAATCCAGAAAAGGTCCAATGGGCTCTATAGTTCCTGCTTAAAAATACAGGTTTGATTCAAACACAGTTTTCACTAAAGTGGCTAACACAGAGATTTAGCACTTGAAGGAATTGTCTTTGTTCTTGGGTTGTTCTCTTATGTAAAACGCCTTATTACCAGATCGGGGTGTACAAATAAGATGCTACCGTATTTAGAGACTTGTACTTTTATCCAGTAAGTACTATTTTAGGTAGAAAGTTATTGTAGGTAGTGACCATATATCACTTTGGAGATTCAATTCAAAGCAAGAAAAAATACACTGAATGTAGAATACTGACTGTGCTGTCCTAATGAAAACAAAGAAGGTATCCAAGGAGTTTACAGTAAGTTGGAAATATGACGTTTAACATCAGTTATCACCACAAAGGCAGTAGTTGAGTCTAAGCGCTATGCTACAGAGATATGGAGCCAAGAAAGGAATGAGATGAATCTCTAAGAGGTGGGATCAAGCAGAAGAGGCTCTTGAGGTGGCTCTTAACAATGGGTAGGATTCTGAACAGACTGAGGCTAGGGAAGGAGGAAGTGGTCATTTCAGGGAAGGGATTGCAGATAACAGAAATACGGAAACATGCTCAGAATATCTATGGAAAAAGAGATTAGCCCATGAAAACACTTTAAAAAACTGGCTGGAACTAGGTGTTGGGAGACCTTGAACACTGAGCTAAGGAGCTGGCTTTATTCCTTGGTTAAAGTTAAGGTTAATGTTAAGGTTAAGGCTTGGATGGTTGCTATGCATATCAGAAACTATACTGTTTATGAACAACTTCTAAATTGTGGCCACACAAAAAAGGGATTTGCCCATAGAAGTGATTGCACCTAGAACTCTGTAAGATAAAAATGGTGAACTCCTGGTAAGATGGCCCCCTGCAGGATAACTAGATCAGGAGACAAAAGATAAGACTAAGATAATGAATTAATAACCAGAAATGTTATCTAAAAATATAAAACTAGTCCATAAAAATACTTCAACGGAAGGAACAATATCCTTCAATGTCAATCAAGTGTGTAAATCAGTCTAAAACTGCTATATGGTCATTTCATACCCTGACTTTACTATTTCAGTATCTTTTATTGTAGATTTGAACTCAACATTACTTCTTTTTTTTTTCTTTTTTAATTTATTTATTTCTAGGAGAGAGAGAGAGAGACAGCGTAAGCAGGGGAGGGTCAGAGAGAGAGAGAGTGAGACTCCAAAACAGGCTCCAGGCTCTGAGCTGGCAGTTAGCACAGAGCCCGATGCGGGGCTCAAACCCACGAACCGCGAGATCATGACCCAAGCGAAAGTCGGACGTTTAACCGACTAAGCCACCCAGGCGCCCCTCAACATTACTTCTTGATGATTTTCCTCGAGCACATTTACACTGTGGTTTTTGCATGTGATGTGAACCTTATGAAGATGAGGCCATTTCCTAAATTTTCCTTCTTTTTGTTTAAAATCAGATAAACTACAATCTGCTAATGAAGGAGCGCACCGTTCCTCGTGACAGATTTGTACATGGTCAGACATTACTATTATCATGAGATATCCGCCTTTGTGGTACCTGGGTACTTTGAATCAGTTCTTCACCCGTCGTCTTAGCAATGTATTTACATATCCTACATGATATTAACAAGGAGGAAAAACTACCAATACTTTTTATATTATCCTGTGCATACTTTTATCTAGGATTCCAATTTTCATGGAAGAGACTCTAAAGATACAAATGTATCCAAAAAATAATTTCTTGGGCAACTTCTAGATAAAATATTGTAGTAATTTCCATAATAGAAAAGGGAAATTAACAAAACAAGATAGTTATTTCTACTAGTGAGGCTCAACGGATAAGCCGTCTAAAGAATTGTTTTTCTAAATAGGGATATCCCTTTCTTGCTCTGTACTGATAAGATTATAGGTAAATTTTAGAAAGGTGAAAATCCTTTTAAATAATACTTCCTTTAGCTTTAATCACAAATAATTGCCTCTTCTGGTGCTAATGAGCATGAGCACCATGGAATGGAATGTAATTCTGCAGGTTCATTCAGGGTAATGGCTTTGTGAGCTAGTGACACTGCCGAGAAATCTAGTCTCAATTTCCTAGAGCCCAATAAGTGAGCAGCAGTACATTTTTCACTTGAGGAAGATTTTCTAACCTATGCAAATATAAAGAGAAAACCTGTTATCTGTTGCTTAAAAACAACAAAGTACATTAAATAAAGTTTTATGTGTTACTCTTTCTTTTAACAGCCATCAGCTCCCTGGATCAGGAAAGTGAGTAAAGCACTGCACTTACTGAAATCAATGAGAAACCGTCCAAATCCTTGCCTTTGGTGCTGGGGCATGATCATTATGCAGGAGACATTATACTTCTGCTGGCAAAGCTTTTCCTGAGGGAAGGAGAAACAGATCAAGTATGTCAGAGCTCTGCTGAAGTGGGCAATTCCCTGCACCTGCCAGTGTCCTTGTATAATAGTCTACTAAGGTGAGCCCATGTGTTAGGTCAGGAACAAGAGGAATAATCCTACTATGTTGATCAATCAAACTATCAGCTAACAACAAACCATCAATTCCAGGCATGCCTCTCCATAATGTTTTTATTTTTGAAAGCTGGTACCATAAAATGTGAATAAAGAATCCGAGTAAATATGAGCCAAATGAAACTGAACATGGACAGTATGCAAGAAATGATCTCCTTGCTCAGACAACTTGGGAGATGGGGAAACACCACCAACAACCATAATAAAAAACCATCCAGAGAGTTACCCAGCAGGGTAAGGTAGGACTTAGCCAACTACCTTGCTAAATAACTTACAACTCTGTAACAGCTTTCTGTCTTCTGCCTTTGACCAGTGAAAACTAAAATAGTATATGTGTAGGTAGAACTGCACAAATACATCTGTCTCGGGGATAAACATTCAAAGTAAAAGGCTCGAAAATTAATCAATCTGCATTTTAAACTAGGAAAACAAATCAAAACAAAAAGACAAGAGCAACAAGAAACCCCAAAGCCTCCACACAAAAATGAGGCCAAAACGTTACCAACAGTATGATCCCAGGAGGAAGACTGAGAAGAATATGGAGGGAAGCAGTTCTTGTAGTTAAAGAAAAATTTGCAATTTTCATAGGATGTGGCCTCAGAGTGGCAATACTTTACTCAGAGTATGCAGAAGCAGCCAGAGCCTGCACCGAGAAGATCTGGAAAAGGCTTTTGAGGTTGTGAATGCTCTGGCCAAATATAAACCACAAATAAGACTGACCACAAATGGTACTAACCACAAGAAAGAATTACTTCAGAACACCCAGATCCTTAATGAACCTATTTGAAAGATCACAGGAAATTGTTGTGGAAAAAACCCTACAGGGTAGAATTAGAGACTTCTTGGTGAAAAAGATGTGCTCCTAACACTTGCACATTTGTAGCTGTCCTTGGGAATCTTTAAGAAATGAGGAGGAAGAAATCATGTGTATCAGTTTCCCTAAGAAACTGGATTGTCAAAAAAAAAAAAAAAAAAAGAAACTGGATTGTCCATCACTGGTGTGCACACTGTGCCAAGGGTTCAAGCAGTTGGTATTCTTTGCAAAGTCAGACAAATGGGTCACTCTATCTCAAAAGCCATGAATCCTGGATTGTAAGGATTCCTCCTTTAGACACTGTAATCCAATCCAACCCTCTTTGTCTGTACCCCACCCCACCCCACCCTTTAACATATAATTACTACAGCTAAATTCCAATCTACATATAAAATAACTGTTCCTTCTTTCCCTCCTGTATAGAGTCATCTACTATCTGTATGGGAAGTCATATGCAAGGAATGATTTACACTGAACTCTTCTAGGACATCTTAGCCTCTAGAATTTGGTGTAAGTATAACCCCATAGAGCCATAGTCCTCCACACTCCAAATGACACATTAGAATATGGTTTAATTTGCATGCATCTAGACTTTTTAAATGCTTATATTTTAGATAAAGAATGAGTTTTCCATGTACAGAAAGAGATAACAGTAGTTGCTGTCATGCTGTAAAAGAAGCTGTGACAAAATGAGAACAGTTTAGCTTGTTCTAAGTAAGATGTTGGGTCCCCTGGGAAAAGACGGGCAAAGGCTAAAACCTGAAGTCACTATCAACCCTAGGCCCAGAGGCCAATTTGAAACAAGGCAGGACAAAGACCGCAGGCACCATTAAGCATCTACATTAAAACACAGACACATTTAGAGACGCCATTTTCTAACAGGAAGGAAAATCATGACCACTATTCTGTTGGATTTTTCTTAAAGATTTTAAATAATCTCTACACTCCATGTGGGGCTTGAATGGAAACTCCAAGACCAAGAGTCACATGTTCTATCAACTGAGGCAGCCAGGCACCCCGTGACCACTATTTTTTTGAGTCACTGGAGAAAACAATTTTTATAAACCTATACAAAAGGTAAGATATTTTATACATTATATAAGCAGATTTCCTATTTATTGTTTTATCTTGTGTTAATGCTCTGTCATCTTTTGTATCTGTTATGTGCAAATTAACTTTTGTCTTTTTTGTTTTGGAGCTTTACCAAATGTATGGATTAAAATATTGAGGCTGTTTCTCATGAATGCTATCACTTATTCAAATTTTTGTTTATGACCTCTGGGTTGATTCTTAAATTTAGAAAAAATGCAGTTTGCAAAGTACCTGCATATATATTTTATCTTTTGATATTCCATGAAAATTACACCTCATGAGGCATTCCATTTACATTATGCAAGATTCATTAAAATTCACTTATCACTCACAATGCAAAAATACATCATAAAATAAATAAAATATAGGGTTCAGATCATTTACCATGTACATAGAAATCTTATAATTACCATCCTGGCACATTAAACTATCTTCTAGGTGCATAAGAAAAGTTAAACTTATTACCTGATAAATATTTCCAAACTCAGGTTTTCCTTATTGCCTATGAGTTATTTTCAGAAGCCTTTGAACAGAGGAACGTGAATAAAAAAGACAAACTGTATCCACTCAATATGTCAAGGGCTTCCCTTATTAACAGCTAGAGATACTCAAGCTTTCTAAAGGTGAGGCTGCTTTAGATCTTAAAACAACAGCATAGAGAGTAAAAGACAATTGAAAAGACAAACCAAGCCATTATATCACCTTGACTGTCCAAATGCCAACGTTCCAACTCACTGAGATACTGATGACCACAGAGGGAATACAGTGAGGAGGAATGAGAACCATCTCTTAAATGCTACACTACTCTGAAACCTTCATGTTGACACCACTTAAGGAGGGAGAGGGAAATAAGCTTAACATTAAAAAAAAAAAAATCAAAGATGCTAGGTGGTCTGTAAGGCAGCAATTATAACATTACATGGTTGCTGACAGACAAGACAGCAAATCGTGCTGAGGTCCTTTACACACTTTCTAGGCACAATTTTTACCGTCTGTTTGTTTTAATAAGCTCGGAACAAGAACCTGAGCTGTTCAGAATGTGTCACTTATTCAAATTATAGTCATAAAAAGGGCCCTGTTCAAAGAATTGGGCTCTACCAAAAACATTTTGAATAAGAAAATGAAGGTCATACTGGCTCTTGTTTTACCTTAGAGAAGTATCCAACCAGATGACAGCCCTTTTCATCATTTTTTGTAAGGACATAAAAAAGGAATGGCTCGACATCATAATACAACGTTTTGTGGTCCAGGAAGAGCTTGGCTAACAAGCAAAGGTTTTGGCAATAAATTTTGCTCATATTCCCATCAACCTAGCAAAGAAAAACAGACAACATTATTTAACACAAAAATACTGCACAATATAAAATTATTTTTATATGATATTTGGGAAAGTATATAATTTTATTTCCAACTCTCAAACTGAGAGATTAAAATACTCCATTAAACACGTATAAAGTCAACCAGAAAACAGCTGTCACTTGGCAAATAAAAATTCCATTTTTTTCTCTTAAATTAGGGCAAGTTTAAGTTAGCTTTAACTTAATTTAAGTTAGCTTTAATTTCTCTTAAAGCTACCTGAGGAGAGCAGAAAGCACCAGCCAAAGAATCATTTTTATTTGCAATTTATTACAAGTAAAAAATGATCAGGCATGTCTTCTATGTTTGAACCGAGTAAATCTGAATTAAAGAAATGTCAACACATCAAAATACTGCTCAAGGAAGTTAAACTTTACATTGTTTTCTAAAGGACTTCATGTAAAAATGAAATAAATGAACAGTATTACTCTTGATTCCTCAGAAGTGTAGATTAGCAAAAGAGGATTCCATTTTGGTTTTATCCCAAGCATCATTTTAAATATAATTGGAAGAGATAAAATTTCTATGTTGGGAATACTCACTGAGAAAGTGAGATGAATTTCAACCTACAATAAGTACCATGATTACAGTCTACTTGTCTTCAAAATAAAAGAATCAAGCTGTGATACTGATAGTTATAGACAGGAGGCTAGGCACAGATGCCAATTTCTTTGATCAAATGTAGTTACATGTTGAAAACCAAAAGCACAGCAGATTCAAGAATTTCCCTAGCACTGTTCTTAGGGGAAATGGATATTTGCTAACCAGAGCTCTGTAACAATGAACTTGACCGTTCTCCAGTCTCCTGTGGACCATACAGGTTCTAATATTGCACAAATTATTTTTAGACTTCATATAACTATTTCCCTTGGATGAAACCTAGGTCCCACACATAGCAACATAATCAAATATGGGCAACAGACACAGAAGATACAATTCTCTCTTTAATTAAAGGAAGTTTTTTTATGTATTGAGAGTATGGTTTTTTTTGGAAATGGCAGGACGTTACAAAAAGGAAAGACAGAGATGTATGTGTCTATGAACCAGAAAACACAGAGAGGACAATGCTGAAGCAAATTCTTATCAGCTGTGTAAGGTCTAAAATGCATGCTTTCAAGAGGGATAAAGACAGGAAAGTAGTAATTTATGATTACTCTTCATTTATAAGTTACTTAGAAAACTGCTATCAGAAAAGTTTCCTACATGCTGTTGTCTAAGTATTAACTCGGATTCTAGAATAGGGATCTTGGCACAGATAATCCAATTCCTTCAAATATTTTTTATGCATAAATTTTACTAATTGGCTTTTCATTTTTCCTCTCTCATCTTGGTTATGGTTCAAAAGTACCGGCCCTATAATAGCAGACCATTCTTATCAGCCTAACAAGACTGAAAGACTCTCCTAGGATTTGAGAGCTTAAACCCCACAAGCAGATTCAGAGTGATTTACTTAATAGTTACTTAAAATGAGCATAGCTCTGTTGTCTCAACTAGGTGGGGTGACTAAGTAGCATCTCAAGACTAAGCAACTTATGCTCAGATTTCCCTCTAGCCCAAGGTCCTCAATGGGAGTGATTTTGACTCCTAAGGGACAGTGACTATGTCCAGAGAAAGATTTGCTTGTTACAACTAAAATCAATGTGCTGTTACTGGCATTTAGTAGATAGAGGCCAGGGAGGCTACTAAATACCCAACAATGCACAGGGTGCCCCTACACCAATGTATGTATGTAGCCTGAAAAGTGAATTGTGCTAGGGCTGAGAAACCTTCTGCCTAACCTTTAGTAAGAACTACTATATCATTAAATGTTCCCAGCAACAAAACCCTTCCCTCCTTCAGGCTTATCAAAAGAGCCTGATATAACAAGGAAGGGGGTCTTTAAAAAATGCTAAGATGCAGCTGAAATTACTGTGTTCTCTGATCAGCGTCTGGAAAAAGTGTTGGGCCCTGAGTTGTCTGTGAGAGGTAGCCTGGTCAATGAGACAAACCTATATATGACTCTCCCTGATAGTAAATATAATGCAAGACATTAGAGACCAGAACTAAAGTGAAATATGGGGTGGGATAATAACTTTAAGTCTGAACAACTCAAAAACAGAGAAACCTAGAGTAAAAGTGTATTTCAGAAAGAAAAAAGACATCACGTCCGCTATGCAAGGAAGGCTTGTTCTGAGTGCCCATGCATGAAAACAATGCACCAAGATGGGTAACAAAAAAAAAATAAGGCAGGGAAATGGAAGTACTCAACTGGAGTAACGAGGATAAAGGAGAGAATTAAGAATCCCTGAGAATAGGCAATAACACAAAAGAGAGGCATAGTCTCCTGAAGGTACAAGTGACACAGCTTGACTGGATCCTTGAAACTGACAACAGAACATGATTAAACAATGAAACAATACACAGGCAAAGACCTTTTGCTACTAAATCAATTCTGAAAACACGAAATGTCTTTAAGAACCCACAATGACAGACACGTGGCCACAAGGGGTTCCTGTGAACAGCAGAGTTCTCCAGGGGTGGCCATCTACCCAGATGAGGGGGGCAGTCCCAACATCTGCTTGGGGTCTCACCAAAAGGATTATCCACTCTGCCAAGAAGTGGATGGAAACACAGGTGGCTGTGTATTGAGGAGATACGTACAGCTGCTCAATTCCCTGGAAGAGTGAGCACCTGCCAGACATTGGCTGGAGCTGCTGAACAAAGCTAATTTCTCCTGCCAAAGAAAGTAGAATTTACAAAGAGCTGAGAAGATCATAAATTCACTGGTGAATATATCTGGTGCAGACAGGGATTTGGGAGAAGACAAAGAAGTTAATGTGATGAAGTAGGAATTCATCATCAATCTAAATGGTTGCTCAATATGGTTAAACATTCCAAAACACAAGATACGTTAAAGAGCAGTCTGAATTTGAATTCTGAAATCGAATATATTGTGTACCTTCTAGAAACAAATGAGTACATAATCAACAACTGGAAGTACTAGGTTTCAAAAGCTGAGATTTTTTATTTACACATGCTTACCTCAAATACTGAAAGGTCTTTCCTTCGGTAAATTTCATTTGCTGGAGGATGAAACCATCCACATTTCTTTGAGTGTCTTAACAAAATATTTTTACTTTTCATATATTTAAGACAGAATTCACACAGGTAAAGCTTTGGTAATCTGTTAAAATTTTAAAATTAAAGAATCTATCAGATTGATGATACTGTTCAGGGAAAAAAATATTAACTATTGTTCAATTTTCTCCAAATCATAAAAAGCCTCTACAGCAGTATTTGAAAGAAATCATTTCAAAAGAAGAAAAAAGAAAGCCAGTAGTAAAAAGAATGTACAAACCTTACAATACTTTTCAAAAAAATAATATGTGCCATTATTTTGTGAACAAATAATTTGTTTCCCTAGAAATGTTGTACAAACATAAAGGTTTTCAGACTTCGAACCACTACTCAGAAAATCAACAATAAAGATGGCCTCTTAACAGTTAACCAGGCACATTTCTCAAATTTCAGATTTCATGTCATAGTTTCAATAGTATATAGGTCAGTAATGTTACTGTAACAGTCTTTTAGCCAGAGGGAACTGTATTCATTATTTTTAAAAATGATTTATAAGGCAAGAAGTCCTAGGATTTAATTGTTAATATTTCCATTTATGGATATAATTATTTACCATATATGAATGTAGAAAAATCAAGAAGATTTTAGTTTCTACCAATTCTACTGATTCTGAATAACGTACAGATTTCTCACTGATGATGACTTTTTCCACCTTTAAAACTAAAACATTTTTAATGTGTGCCCGATCTCACTTAAACACATTGCTAGTATTGCAAGAAAATCTTTAGAAGCATCTTTAAGGTCTTTGGGGGTATAAGAAAGGATGTAGTGATTTTGGGGAAATTTACTTATAGACTCAGAAAACAGTAACTTCAAATCCTGGAGTTATATACCAATTTTACTCAAAACTCTCCAAACACGTGACTTATGATTACCCATACAAATTAAAGCTCGTAAGTGTTTAAAAAAAAAAAAATTGTTCAAGAACACATAGCCAAGTGATATAAGCTGGAAAGAGAAACCCAGACTCCTGACTCTTACTCTACCACTTAATTTCCAAAACACCCTCCCCATTTTCTCTAGTGGACGATGGATCAGCCACCCACGTGGTAAAGAAATGGACAAGATCGATTTAGAAGAAAAGCAAGTTTGAGATTACCAGAAACTTTGCAGGGTAGATCATTTGATACTACTAAAGTAGAGTATCCTGATGTATCTATCAGAAGGAAGAAATTTGTTCACAAGATACCCACTTTTAGATATATTAGTTCAAGACAATTTCACAGCTAATCTTAGTTCAGACAAAAGAAATCTCTAATATCACCATTTTCTCTTCATTTTAACAAGTTAGTCACAAATAGTTCTAAAAGATCTGGGGAAAGGTCTCTTAAGGCTACCCAACACCACTACTTTCTTTGATTTTTCATTCTTCTGCTACATTTTGTAAAAAACTTCAAAACAAAAATGTCAGAAATTGGAGAGAAAACTAACAAGCCTAATTAAGAAAATGAAAAGGGCAATTGATAAGAAACTACCAAGTATTTTACAATGGCTAGTTTTTTTTCTCCTTATTTGGTTTTGTACCCAAAGAACAGTTGTCCAATTAACCGGAGAAAAAATATGGTCTGAAAAGCTAAAAGGCAAAATTTACAATGCCTATGAAATGAAGGAGTGGAATGAGTTTACATAGAATACTGAATACTAGTATAAAACGATGCTGGCAGAAGTAATAGTTTTGGACTTGGAAGCACTTGGATTCTATGATCAAAATTTATGTCCTAAAAAATCATCTAATTCCTACTTTAGAACTGAGAATTTCCATTCCTCACATACATGACATTAAAGTTATATACCTTCCAGGCTATTTCATTACCTTGCATATTCCTGTGGGTAAGGCGAGGAGTACCAGGTTTGGATTTCATATTTCCCAAATTCTATTACAGAAGGGTACCGGCCACAGTCTTCCACTCCACTTTCACATTCTATTTTCTGTCAGAGAAAAAGAAAAGAAAGGAAATAAAATACATGTGTTAGAAGAAGACAGTTTCTTCACTTACATTTTGGTTCTTTCACTAGTAGATATGAAAACCTATCAATGAAAGAACAATAATCTAAATTGTCAATTTTCAGGTTGCTGAAAACACATCACAGGGCCTTATAAAATAGTAAATTCTCTATAAGACTCATATACAAACTAATACCCTATGAAATAGTATTACCAAGACAGGACATGAGTACAAAGGTAAATACATAAAAATGTCTACTGTACTGAATTTAATGATCTGGTGCAATGCATTATAACTGGGTAAACCATAAGATGACATGGCTGTTACACACTCTTACAGTGCACTGTTCCTCCATGAAGTACCAGTGATCCCAATATTGTGAAATCACAATCCTAAGATTGCAAATGTCTGCATTTTAATATCCATCTCCTCTTCCTCCCCTCACTCCCAAGCACGAGGCTAAGAACTTTGCCTTCCTGTTTTACTGTTATTCCCAGTGTCTAGCACAGTGCCTGATACAGACAAGAAATGTTTTTGAATGAAATGCCAGTGTTACTGTGTTGGAAAGAAAGGGCTTAAAATGTACATGTTTCAGATAATGGCCTGTTGTTCATCATGTCTACCTATGAATGCCAGAAGTAGGCTGGAAATTTGATAATATTTAAGGACTTCAAATCTCAAAGACTGGGAGAATTTTTAACATTTATCTTAGCCAAAGGAAAACAATTACAAAGCATACTAATGGGGGAAGAATGAGGAATGGAAATATCTGATAGCCCCTGAAATTAGAAACCCACAGAACTAGTTAGCCCAAGGGGCGCCTGGGTGGCTTAGTCGGTTAAGCGTCCGACTTTCGCTTAGGTCATGATCTCGCGGTTCGTGGGTTCGAGCCCCGCGTCGGGCTCTGTGCTGACTGCCAGCTCAGAGCCTGGATCCTGTTTCATTCTGTGACTCCCTCTCTCTCTGACCCTCCCCTGCTCATGCTGTCTCTCTCTCTCTCTCTCCTAGAAATAAATAAAACATTAAAAAAAAAATTAAAAAAAAAAAAAAAAAGAACTAGTTAGCCCAAGAGGCTGCTACTGAAAATAAAGCTTAAGAGACTACCACTCTTGCTCCCTCCCCCCACCAAAAAGAAAGTGAGGTAGGGTAGGTGGGATAGGGAGTCTCTCTGTTAATAGCTTGACAAAGAAACTAAATGTGGTCTACTTGACATAAAAAATTCATCCTTCATTATAAATCTGTTTTTGAGACGTCCCAAAGCGTTACCTTTCAATGTTTTTTTAACAATAAACTATCTAGAGTTAAATCTTTTAAGTGGGATCACTTCAAAGAAATTACTGGACAATGAAAAAAAAGTGAGTATAGCTGATCATGCAACACAATATTGCCTTAATCAATGCCAAAGTGTTAAAACTACAAGGCATTTTTCATATGGCTGACCATCTGTGTTGGAAGATGCACTGGTAAATTTAAAAGTGGTGTTCTTCTTTTTAACCATTTAAAACTGCTATTTTCTAAATTTCAGCAAAAATAATCAGAAATCTAGTCCTTTACACCTAGAAGCACCTTGTCAAATCTGCCTCAGCTGGTGCTACTTTTTGTGAGACCAGTTGAGCCCTTATCAATTTTTGAGAGTAGAGAAAACTCTACAGAGCCACTGCTTTTGAACCTAGGTTCCACAAAAACAATCATGATGACTGTTAAAGGACCACAAAGGATTTTGAGGGGGATTTTCTATCCAATGAAAGCAGCAATTTCATAACGGTCATCTATATAAAACTCACATATTATCTTTGTTGCTAAAATGTGGTATCCTGGCCTTACCTCCCAAGAAAGTTCCTGGGCCTGCTTAAAAACATCCAAGTCCTCTTCAGTAACAGTATCCTTGTTTCCAAGCACATTTATATCTGTACTTTCTTGTTTGATGCTTATTTTGATTTCAGTATCTGTCATTTAAAACCAGCAGAAAGTGTATTCACTGACTTGAATCACGAGTAACCACTATACATTACCAAAATGGCACCACATTAGCATAGCGGGCAAATTGGGATTGTTTTTAAGCTTTAGAAGCTTTTATATCCAAGCACTGCTCAAAGATCCAGCAGTGCCCTTTCCCTGCTGGACCCAAATTTTTATCTGAATTACCACTGTCATCTTTTTTATAGTTTTAATAAATAAATGAGGGAAAGTAAGAGCAATACAAAGCAAAATCATATTTTTCAACTGAGATCAGAAGTTATATCAATGTCTTGTTACAGAATTCCCATTACCCCTTTTGAGATTAAAAAAGAAAAATCAACCACGTTGTCGAAATGACACATTTTTGTTTTTTGTTTCATAAAGGGTAGCAAATGTAACGGGCCAATTTGTTCAAGGAAATCATGAAATCAGTTTTCTCCCTATGGTGACTACACACACAGACACACTCACACCCAAAAGCACATTTCACAGGATCACAGATCAGGCGCTGTTGAGAAGGAAGCAGGATGAACTTTGTCATGAGAAAGCAATGGAGCAGAGGGAGCTGAAATGAGGAGCTGAAACCCCCCCTGTGGGAAGCGCTACAGCACGCGCAGGCAGCGCTAGGGCCGAGGCGGGCGTGGCAGAGTGCGTGGCAGAAGCGTGACAGTGGCTACTCATGCGGGACTACAAAGCCATAAGCAACACTATGAAGGCATCTGGGGTCCTAGTGTCACTAAAGATGGAAATAAATAATAAAAGGTGGGAGAGTATTAGTTGGGAAAAAAACCAAGATTTTGGAGGTTTAGTCAGCATTAGAAAAAGGTCAAAGTTTCACTGCTTCTGTATGAAAGTGAAGTGAGAACAAGAGAAATAGCTAAGACCTATGTGACAAATAGGAATTGACTGATTTATTGTTTTCGGGGTTGGGGAGAAAGGGACGGGACGCAGTTTGGTTGGAGCTTTGACCTTTTGCTTACCATCATCCTGATCAGGTTTAATCCTTCCGTCTGTCAAGCTCCCCTTCCCTGGTGAGGGGGTCCCCATCTGAGGGGTCACTTTATATTTTAATCTGCCTAGCATCCTGTGCTTTTTAAGGAAAGTTGTTCGCTTGAAGTGAGCAATTGCTTTAAAAATACGTCCTCTAGCCATCCCCCAGCTAGAGGAGGAGGAGTGAGCAAGAAACCTACTTCTAATATCTCGTTTTCCAAAGAAATGGGCTTTAGATTTTGCTGTGGAAGATAATTCAGTTTTACGACGCATACGTTTGGGTGGTGCATAACTTGGGTGTCCCTTTTTTCGAGACTGTCCCTGAGTGGTATAGATATGAGAAAGTCCATCAAAGAGTGCCTTCAGCTGGCTGTTATTAGTAAGACTGCTAAAGGAGGGCACACTGGACTGGCTGGAAGAACTCTGGGGAGAGGTAGAAGAGGCGGAAGTGCTGGACTTTTGTGAACTGGGGCTCTGACCGGAGATGGGGGTTGGGGGTGGAAGTGAAGAAGGTGGAGGTTTTAGCTTTTGTGTGGTACCTGTAGCCAACACATGAGAAGTGCATGACTGTTTCTGAGAGACCTTTTTCCTTGGACGATAGTGCTTTGAAAAGTCTATTATTTCACCTCGTGATCTGCGACCATCAGGTGATGGTGTAAAAAACTTAGTAAGGCCATCAATGAGCCCTTTGGTTTTCTTGTTAACTTTAAGTGTAGAGGCAGAAATGTAGGTGGAGGTGGTGGTGATTTTGGTGGTGGCACCAGGCCGAGTGGGGTCTGTAACAGCCAATCTGCTGCTTGAGTCCTTCCCAGATGCAGCATGACCAGATGAAGGTGTGGTACAGACTTTAGTCTTTTGACCCCTACCAGGTGACCCCCTTCCTGTGAATGCATTCATGGATCCTTCATCACTGGTTACAGACCTAGGCAAAAATTTAGAGAATAGTATCAGCATTTAATAATAGAATTATAAAGGTACTGAAAACAAATTTATAGCAACTAGATGCATTCAATGTGCTTAAACTTAAGAAGCTGAACTGCAACCCTAAGAACTATTTTTGTGTGTGTGCCTCCACCGAGATGTCTGTCTGTAGAAACAGGCAGCAGCCACTACTTTTGCAGGTCGTGATTCTCCCAGGACCCATCCAAGAGGTATTGGAAGAAGCCATGTGGACCCAAGGGCAATAGGAGTAAGAAAGGTTTTGAAGAGACTAAAATAACACACAAAGCCTTCATTATACTTAAGTAAAAATGTTACCCCTTGTGTAGTCACAAGTAATTATGATTTCCTACGTCTTTTAATAAGTTGTTAAGTATTATCTAGAAGTGAAAGAATAAGCTTATCTAATCTCTAGTTGGAAGCAATTTTAACTCAATTGGAAAATTTATATATAATTTGGGTAGGTCTATAAATTAGTACTTTTTTTTTTTTTTTAAAGAAAACAAAGATATCCTCTTATTCTGGGCAGTTTATGCTTAGGATGATAACATAACCAATAATACTCTCTAAGTAGAGGAGACAATTATTACAGCATAAAATATTGCTGAGAAAAGGACAACAATAGCAAAAACTGAAGAAATGATTAAAGAAAAGCTACAGCGGGTCAGACATGGCATGGAAAGTCTGGTGAAGAAGCAGCACATTTACCATGGTCATTATCAGATACTTGGCATCAGAATCTTTATACACTATTTCAGTTCATTAGACGCCGGTTCTGCCATACAGCTGTGTGGTCAACACGGACCAGAGGTCACTCTACTACCACAGCTGCTTAGAGGAACAGCAGCTGCCTGCCTTCACCTCAGGCTAGGGCTTGGAAAGCTACCCATTTTGCAACAGAATTTTATACAATAGAAACATTTGCATGTGAATTATGGCAGTGCTAGGGCCCAAGAATGCACTTTCAAAACTATCAATCTAGCTGAAGGCTCATAATGAAGAAATGGAAGCCTGAAAATGATATGATACTAAATTATAAAAATATCTTAATTACAAACAGAAAAGCACATTTTAGTGGTCATCTTGTACATTAACGATGAATTTCAGTAGTCAGCTCAAGTGGATTCTGGTGCAGATCAATGGGGTGAGCTACCAGGCTCATCTGGGCCAGCTCTGCCGCCAGGAGCTTTGGCCCGACACCACTGATACAGCCAAATCAGGTTAACGCTGGAGATCTCGCTGAAGATCTCGTGTCACAGGAAGGGTTACCAATAAACAATCGTCCAAGCTAAAATGTTTCGCATTACAATGCCGCATTTGGACTGTATCTGGAATCGATTGCCCAGAAAGGATAATATGCTTATAAAGCATGTAAAAAGGAAAACTCCCTAGACTATCTTAAAAATTCCTAAGCTCAAAGGACAATTTTGGACAAACAAAAAGTTAGGACTGGTGCCAGATGCAATTTTCAGCTGTGTCCTTTGTTTAGAAAGTTTATATCCTAATTTGGTTTTTTTAATTGGGCCCTAAGGATACAGTCCCATTTTGAGAACAATGCTTACACAGGATGAATGCAAAAACATATAAATTCTACTTCAAATGATGCTAATATGAAAGACTTTATTCATAAATGTTTCATGTGTGCCTCTAGAAATTAACAAAAATTCCATTTAAAAATGTCCACCAGTTAAAGGGCTTTCAGAATAAAAACTATTCATTGTTCTAGTTCTCCTCTGGGAGACAGAGGTGCAGGAGAATATTGTTTTTCTGAGAGCAGGTAAGGTAGTGAATTGCTTAAGATAAAATTAGGGGGAAGAGTAACAAGTAAGGTATCTGGTGTTTGCTCACAGTGTGTGCAGAGCATCTATTCATTTCTACATCACAATGACCCTTTCACTAAAGCCTAAAGAGGTGGGCGATGGTCTTATTGATAGAACTACTTCAGATATGAAACTCTGCTGATTCCATTTGTTAATTCCTTATTTGATGTTGAAAGTCAATTCTATATTCAAAGGTTAAAAAAACACATCCACTTCTCCCCCTTATCTTTTCTCTACTTCTCTAAGTAACTCCTGCTGAATGTTCTACTGGGCTTCAATTCAATGGTAACTATTTGGCAACAAGCTAATAGGTTATCATAGTAGATGTGTAGGCCACTGAGGATATATTATTTCATCTGTATTATCTGAACACATGTGCACATACTGAATGGTTCTGTCTTAACTCTTTTGTGTGCAAACACAAGGACAGTCATTTATAGGTTTCTCGGAAACTCACTATTTCGTACAAGGGATCTTAAATGTTGTCATACTAAATTAGCACCAGAAAAGAGAAGTCGTGTTTCTAAAATGCTATCTGGAATGACAAAAGAAATTCACTATAGATGTGAACAAATCCCTCTCTTGTTTTAAAATCCCCATAAAAATATTGATATAATTAAGCTCTTCTAATGCTCAGCCAGTAATAAAGTAGGCAGAATGATTCTTTCCAATTCTTACATTCTGCTTCCATCCTGCTGCTTGGAAAATGTCACTTATCATCACAGATACTGCCAAGAGAAGATCCCCAAATGCCAATTGTAATTAAAAATGTTATTTTCAAGAAATTTCCACAGCTTATGCAAAAGGAGCACTATTCCCTGTCCCTTGAGTTTCTAAAATGATGCTAAAAAGATAATGGAATCTAAGGGGGTGACAATCGCCTGTATTTTAAAGCACAACATAAAAGATTTCTTTCGATAAGATCTCAACCTACAACAATCGTTGCTTTAATTTATTTTTCGGTCGTCCAATGGGTTTTGCATATCGTCGTTTTATTTGTGCAGCTTTCTCATGAAGTAGTTTTCTTCCCTTTTTCTTTGGTCTGCAGACTTGGCAAATCCACATCCCTGAATTAATATATATATGAAAAAAATATTTTAATGTTTCATTTCAGGAGAGATACTATATATAAACTGCAGTGGAAATAAGCTGCCCAAGGATGCCTGTGTTCAGAACTTTATTCCAGAAGGTGGATATCCCCTTTTGTCATTCTCCTCAGGAAGCCTTCATTAAAGGTCAGTTCCCACTCCCCGCCCCCGCCAAATGGGGTCAAGGTGGTGAGAACAGAGGGCTGCCCCCATCTCAGAACCCTTTCATGAGGCTTTCTGCAACATGTCACCAAACCTCCCTCTACCACATAAACATACATGAAAATCTGATCCTGCCGGATATTAGGTATCTTTTGATTACAGGGAGACGTTTTTGAGTTAATTGGTTTTTAGAATTTCTGGGAAAAAAGGATTTGTTTTATTTCTTTCTGGAAATCTTCCACACTAAAAACAAAAAACAAAAAACCAACCCCCCCAAACAGTATAAAATAGAACTTTTTAATTAAAACAAAATTGTTAGGGACTCTGAAGCTACAAGTATTAAAACTATACATCTGGCACAGGGAAATAGGTCACTGGGCAAGAATTTTTATACCAAAACAACTGAAGCCTATAGAAGTTTAGCCTATCAAAAAGGTCACATTTCAAGTCAGTGGGGAAAGGATGAAATGACTCAGTGAAGTGGCGACCGAACAAATAACCATCTATATGGAAGGAAAAGAATTATTTCTTATCCTTTATAAAAATAAATTCTAAGCAGATGAGTATTATGATAAAATTAAATGTTACAAGTACCAGGAAAAATATGTGGTTATTTATTTAATTTAGGCATGACTGGCGTTTAAGACTGAAGCCATAAAGAAAAAGATTCATGGACTGGACTATATAAAAATATATAGCACTTCTACAAATCAGTAAGAATAAGGTGAAAACCCCAACAGAAAAATGATTCATGGGTAAAAACAAGCATTTTACAAAGATGAGATACAAACAGCTAATAATCAAACATAAAATATGTTCAATGTCACCACTTAAAAAAAAATTAGACCTTTTTTCTATTATATCAAATTGGCAAATATTTGAAATAATACTCTATTTCATTGAGTCTGAGACACTACTATCAAATGCATCTGATTTTTTATAAAATGTGTCTCAGACTCAATGAAATATAGTAATGAAGGGTGTTGGTTACAATACAGGGAAACAGGTATTCTCACACACTGGTGGTCGGTCTGAAAACTGATACAACCTTTCATGTACACAGCCTTTGATCCAGCAATTCCTCCCCGAGGAATTTATCTTAAGGAAATAATTGTGGGTGGAAAAAATTGAAAACATTTGTAATGTCCACAATTGGGGATTGGTTAAGTAACTTATGGTTTGCTTATACATGGGGTTGCAAAATCAAATATGTTCAGGAGCCACCCAAGGATAATACACGTGACTGAAGCAAGCTGGAATTCAAGACAAGAGGGAACAGTGAGAATGGGGCAAGTCTGGACAGGCATTCTCCATCTAAGGGAAGCAAATTCAAAATTTTAAAAATATTGTATCAGGGGCGCCTGGGTGGCTTAGTCGGTTAAGCGTCCGACTTTCGCTTAGGTCATGATCTCGCGGTTCGTGGGTTCGAGCCCCGCGTCGGGCTCTGTGCTGACTGCCAGCTCAGAGCCTGGAGCCTGTTTCAGTCTGTGACTCCCTCTCTCTCTGACCCTCCCCTGCTCACGCTGTCTCTCTCTCTCTCTCTCCTAGAAATAAATAAAACATTAAAAAAAATATATTGTATCAGCTTACCTGTAATGCCTTTAAAGAAGTCTTAAAAATGTAAGCATATGTACCAACGCATAATTGTGGCCCACAGTCACCAGGTTTGCTACCCCAGCTCTATACCATGGAGTTCTGTGCACTCATTAAAAACTGTGTTTAGGAGGATATTTAATGATGTGGGGATGTTAGAATTTTGTAAAGATGTAAAAAACCAAAACTTTACAAAAACATGTATAAAATGTTCTGTTTCTTTTTAAAAGAGTATGTAGTGAGCTGGGAGGGAATTCCTAATTGACTGCTCTTTTTATTCTGTTTTGCCAATCTATTTACTAAACCCTTCACAATAAAAATGAATAAATTTTGTAATATGGCAGTTGTCTTTAATGCTTAATGTATTATAAAATGATGAAAAGGAGACTGAGACAGAGACAAAAATCCATACTGCATACGGATATATCCATATAAAATAGTTCAGATGCTCATGTTCAAATTATCAACTAATGGCCAAGAAAATGGGGGTAGTTCATTTTGTAGGATTTGGAGACATCATTACAACTCTCATGGAAAATAGGTGATTTCTCACTTCTGAACATGGTATTAAATAATATGGAAAGTGTTCTAAACTTCTGACCTACCTAATCTAAATTCATTCTAATAAGGGAACTCTTTGGGGAAAGGAATGGTCTCTTTTTTATCCTTGTGCCTGAATTAGAGTCTTTATTATATACATTACCTGCAAACTAAATGCTTTTACACTTCTCTGTTCATAGCCTGTGCCAAACCCACAAGCATAAGGAGGTGGAAGGGACAAAAAAGTGCTTAAGGAACCTGTATACCTCTGAGCCGGACAAGGCTAATAAAACACATTTTTACTATGGTATAAAAAGTTCACCTTTTGGCATTCTGGAAAGTGGGGGGTCACAGCACTCCATATGGAATCCTCTGTCACAGGAGTCACAAAAAAGCATATTATCCTGTAAGATAACATATTAGAGATTCATTGAGACTGAAATTAACTGTAAAAGGCCACAAATTCTCCTAGTATCCAATGAACAATGATTAAATATAATGAAGGGGTACCATGATCTCTGCTGAAATTTGAAATCATGTGTATTTAATCTTCAAAAAGAAAGTAGCAACCGTCTACAATAATGACAAACCTTAACACTGAGAACTGGCAGTTTACCTGGAGATGGACTAGGGAGAGCCATACTTACTGCATTTTTGCCCTGGATTCTACATGCACTGCATGTCTTGCACTCGATGCACTGCCACCTTAAGGCCTTTACATTTGTTGTTAATTCAGGACAAAATTTCAAACAGGATGGGTGTCCTATAAGAATAAAAAACAAATCGCTTTATGGGAATAGTGCTTTAGATTTTTTTAAACTGCCATTCCCTCATTGTTAATAGGTTGTGATAATGCCAGTTAAAGACCTGAAGAACTGGAAAATACAAAAAAGATCAGAGAATCCAGGGGGGCCTAGGTGGCTCAGTTGGTTGCGCATCCAGCTTCGGCTCAGGTCACGATCTCATAGTTCGTGGGTTCGAGCCCCGCATCGAGTTCTGTGCTGCCAGCTCAGAGCCTGGAGCCTCTCTTTGGCTTCTGTGTCTCCCTCTCTCTCTGACCCTCCCCTGCTCATGCTCTCATTCTCTCTCTCTCTCTCTCTCTCAGAAATAAATAAAAATATATTAAAAATTTTTTCAAAAAGATCAGAGAATCCAAATGATACTTCCCTCTCTACCATTTTCCCCCTTATATGTAACTGAGTGATTATACAAATACTTCCTAAGAGAAATTTGGAAAATTTATAACAGGTTCCAATCACAAGTCTTGGAGAACTCGAAGATAACATATGCTCAAATCATGTTCTCATTCCCGTGCCTTCTGTTAATCTCCTGCCCTATCCCTCCTCATCAGCCACCAGTGAGCAAAAGTTTGTTGGTTTGCTGGATGTTGAGCAGAGTTATCGAGGTTCAAATATTCCTGCTCTGTGTAATGGAATCATGAAACTTAAAAAGATAGCTAAATACAACAGGCTGCTTAACAATACAACTACAAATGCCAAAATAATACTAATAATAATCCAATAGCATACAGAGAATACACCATTCCTGGGATATGCCATCTTGCCCCTGGGTCCCTGAATTTAAATTCTGAAACTAGGAGCAGACATTGTAAATTTGAGAGTTAAGAAGTTGGAAGATCCACGTCAAATGGAGTATGCCAAGAAGCACACCTTCAGCAGGTTTCCCCCGTTGTTCTACGTGTTCAGCTTTTCCACACAGTTTTGGGCACACTTTTCATGTAGCAGTATTCACTTCACAGAGCAAAACTCGAGACCCCAAGGGTCAACACCATTCAAGGAAACCACCTAGGCTACACTGAGTAATAGAGTCCTCCAAAATGCTTGGGGAGTGTGAGCCTAGACTCTTTGGGAGGCAGTTCAGTTTAAACTGTGATGGTCTTTTATCACATAAACCTGAGATCCCTAAACTTGATTTTATTTTTTTCTAAATCTGGTCTTAAAATAGTAAGAACATTAGTAAATCCCATGTGAAAGAACTTATAACCAAGCTGCAAAAGAAACCTGAGGGTAATAAAAAAAGCAGATTCTGCAATTTCAAAACTGTTCTTAATTTCCTGACTTTGGCAGGCTTATTGTTTAAATATGTATTTTGGGTTGCTGCCAAAAAGTTCCTCCTCCCTAAAGCTTAACAGGTGCTTCATAAAATTTCCCCCACTAGGAGATTTGGCTTTTTGAAGTAAAAACATTCAAAATCAATCATCAATACCGTTAATAAAAGCACACTATTCCTGAGCTAAAAACAAATAACAACAACAACAAAAACCCAACTGAACAATTACACATCTGTACTTAAGATGCTGAGCCAATAAAATGTCATAGGATTACAAATTCAGGCTTCAGAGACACCCAGGCAGATACATTTAACCTATGACAGCATTCTTTTAGAAGGGCCCCTCTCATTCAAATGAGTAGAGGGGGAGGAAGTTTAAATACATAAAAATGGTATCAATCACCTCTTTCTGCTCAGGAGCAGCACACGAAGACAGCTTGCTTGTCCAATCTAAGAAGTATACTCTGAAGGGGGAGGGGAGAGATCTACTTTGATCAGCCTCCCCCCTCCCCCCATATAGTTATGGGGGTAAGAACTCAAGTTTTAAAGAACAGCAATTTAAATTCCACCCTTAAAATGGGTCCCATCAGCTTAAAAGTATACCATTTACTTCTCTTCCCCCCCCCTTTTATTGCTTCCTGTAAGTCATACATCACTAGCACATATGACCTCAATTTCATGCACTGAATTTTTCTCTACATTTGAATCTGCTTTTGTACTTTAGCTTAATATTCAGTAACTAAGGTAATTCACATCTTATTTTTGTTGACTATTTATCTCACAGAGATCCTATGGAAAATACTTTTTGATAATTATACATTTTGAAAATTAAAGGATTTCAGCCACTGTCAATCAAGAGCAAGGAATAGTCTTCCTCTTATTGCTTTCTCTCACTTTAAGCAATACTGTATCTCAAAACTACCATTTAAGCTACCCTATCAAATTCTAAAATCTTCAGCCTATCTTCCCTTTAGGCAGCAATCTTACCTTTATTTAGCTCAAGAGAATTGGCCATAGATCCCTTCCAGCTCTAAATTTCTATGATTCTGTAAAAGATGCTGAGGGATGAAGAAACATTTCCATTTTATTTTCTCATGGCCACTTTAAATTAACACAAAAGACTGTAACTGAGCTTGAAACATCACTACACAATTATAGTAATTAGATAAAGGACAAGAAAATGCTACTGATAATGAAATTCTTACCTCCTTTTTAACCATTCCATAAATTCCCTCTAATACGTAGGTTCCCTCTGCTCACACATTTGATAGTGGTTTGTCTTTCTGGAGTTTGTTTCACTTTTGTGATGTGCACTTAACCATATTTAAAAGAATAACGTGTCTTTATTCACTCATTCATTCTTATTACAAATACATATGAAGCATCCTCACTTACAGTAGTTTTATCTAGCAAAACCAAAGGAATACTATTTAAACAAACACCAATGAAACCACAAACCAGTAAAAATAATTTTTGGAGCATGTAAAAAGTTTTGGTCTGTGGGAGGAACAAAACCCATGGGCTCTCTAGTAGACAGAAAAATGCCCCCCCCGAAGATGTCTATGCTGTAATCCATAAGACCTATAACTATATTACCTGACACAGTAAACAGGACTTTGCAGATATGACTAAGGATATAGGTCTTGAGATGAGGAAATTATCCTAGGTTATATGGGTAGGCCAAGTCTAATAATGAGTACTTAAAAACAAAAGAATCTTTTCCAGATGGGTTAGTAAAATGAGATGATAAAAGGGGGATGTGAAAGACTCCACCCAGCTTTGCTAGCTTTGAAGATGGAAGAAAGGGGAGACCAGAAGCCAAGAAATAATGGGTGGCCTTGAGAAGCAGGGAATGTCCTTCACCTAACAGCCAGCAACAAAATGGGGATGTTGGCACAGCTAACATCATATGCAATGGTGAAAAACTGATAGATTTGGGTGTGCCTAGCTAGTTCAGTTGGTAGAGTTTATGACAATAGGTCATGGGGTTGTGAGTTCAAGCCCCACGTTGGGTAGAGCGTTAACTTAAAAAAATAAAATAAAATCTTAAAAACAAACAAACAACACAACAACAAAAAAACCTGACAGTTTTTAAGGTCCCGAAGAGACCTCACCCCTTTTACTCAACAGAGTACAAGAAGTCCTAGCCATAGCAATCAGATTTAAGAAAAAGGAATAAAAGGCATCCAAATTGGTAAGAAAAACGTAAAGCTTTCACTATTTATAGATGACATGGTACTATATATAGGTACTATATACAGAGAGAAATAAAAGATTCCACCAAAAAACAACTAGTCCTGATAAGTGAATTCAGTAAGGTCGAAGGATATAAAATTGATGTATGGAAATCTGTTGCATTTATTTTTTTGCTAATGTTTATTTACTTATTTTGAGAAAGAGAGAGACAGAGACAGAGAGAATCCCAAGCTGGCTCCATGCAGTCAGAGCAGAGACAGACATGGGGCTCAAACCCACAAACCATGAGATCATGACCTGAGCAGAAATTAAGAGTTGAACACTTAACCAACTGAGCCACCCAGGTGAGCCTGAAATCTGTTGCATTTCTATCCACTAATAATGAAGCAGAATAAAGAGAAATTAAGAAAACAATCTCATTTACAACTGCACGAAAAATAATAAAATACCTAGCAATAAATTTAACCAAGAAAGTGAAAGACTTATACGCTGAAACTTATAAAACAGTGATTAATGAAATTCAAAACAATGCAAACAAATTGAAAGACATTCCACGCCCATGAGTTGGATGAACAATTATTAAAATGTCCATACTACCCAAAGCAATTTACACATTTAATCTAATCCCTAACAAAATACCAAAACCATTTTTGTTGTCACAGAACTAGAACAAACAACCCTAAAGTCTGTATGGAAACAGAAAGGACGCTGAATAGTGAAAGCAATCCTGAAAAAGAAAACAAAGCTGGAGGTATGAAAATTTCAGATTCCAAGTTATACTACAAAGCTGTAGTAATCAAAACAATATGGTACTGGCAAAAAAAAGAGACACATAGATTGATGCAACAGAATAAAAAGCCCTGAAACAAACCCGTGATATATGGTCAATATTCGACAAAGGAGGCAAGGATATGCAGTAGGAAAAAGACGGTCTCTTCTACAAATGGTGCTTGGAAAAACAGGCAGCTACATGCAAAAGAATGTAGCTGAACCACTTTCTTACTCCACTGACAAAAATAAACTCCAAAAGGATTGAGGACCTAAATGTGAGACCTGAAATCACAGATTTTGCATGGTGAAGGAAATAATCAATAAAACTAAAAGGCAATTTACTGAATGGGAGAAGAGATTTGCAAATGACATAACTAATTAAGGGTTAGTGTCCAAAATGTATAAAGGATGGATACAACTCAACACTCAAAAAACAAATAATCCAATTAAAAAATGGGCAAAAGACACCAATAGACAATTCTCTAAAGAAGACATAGAGATGGTCAGCAGACACATGAAAAGATGCTTTTCATCACTTATCAGGGAAATGCAAATCAAAACTACAATGAGATATCACCTCATACCTGTTGGAATAGTTAAAATAAAAAACACAAGAAAACAACAAGTGTTGGCAAAGATGTGGGCAAAAAGGAATTCTCATGCACTGTTGGTGGGACTGCAAACTGGTGCAGTCACTGTGGGAAATGTTATGGAGGTTCCCCAAAAAATTAAAAATAGGAATACCATTATGATCCAATAATCAGAATACTGGGTATTTACCCAAAGAATCAAAATCATTCCTTTGAAACAATATATGCACCCCTATATTTTATAGCAGCATTATTTACAATAGCCAAATTATAGAAGCAGCCCAAGTGTCCATTGATAGATGAATGGATAAAGATCTGGTGTATATATACAATATATATAAAATATAATATAAGACAATATTATTCAGTCATAAAAACAAATTAAGGGGTGCCTGGGTGTCTTTGCCGGTTAAGTGTCCAACTTTGGCTCAGGTCATGATCTCGCGGTCCATGGGTTCCAGCCCCACGTCAGGCTCTATGCTGACAGCTAGCTCAGAGCCTGGAGCCTGCTTCAAATTCTGTCTCCCTCTCTCTGCCCCTCTCCAGTTCGTGCTCTGTCTCTCTCTGTCTCAAAAATAAAAAAAAAAAAAAAAGTTAAAAAAGTAAAAATAATAAAAACGAATTAAATCTTGCCATTTGCAATGACATGAATGGATCTCGAGATTATAATAAGTGAAATAAGTCAATCAGAGAAAGACAAATACTATATGATCTCACTCATATGTGGAATTTAAGAAACAAAACATAGGGGGGAAAAGACAAACCAAAAAATCAGACTCTTAACTATATAGAGAACAAACAGGTTATCAGAAGGGAAGTGGGTGGGGGGATGTGTTAAATAGGTGAAGGGGATTAAGAGTACACTTAACTTGATAGAGCACTAAGTAATATTTAGAGTTGCTGAATCATTACATTGTTCACCTGAAACTAATATAATACTGTACATTATACTGGAATTAAAATGATATATATATGTATAATCACACACACACAACATTCACATTGGCTTCATGGTGAAAAAAGCTTTCCAAATGTGTGGGGGAAGATAATACAGAGAGCCTCTAGTGAGTGATTCTGATTTGAGAAGGCATATTCATAGCAGAATCAGGGAGAATGTCAAGAAACATTATCTTAGAAAATAACTGTCATCTTTATAAGGAGATTACTTTTTGAAATATATACAAGTATGTGAAGGAAAGAAGGAAGGAAGGAAGGAAAGAAGGAAGGAAGGAAGGAAGGAAAGAAAAGAAAAAGAAAGAAAGAGAGAGAGAGAGAAAGAAAGAGAAAGAAAGAAAGAAAGAAAGAAAGAAAGAAAGAAAGAAAAGAAAGAAAGAAAGAGAGAGAGAAAAGAGGGGCAGTCTTGGTCCTAGAAACTCAATGAAGTGAATTCTGTCAACAACTTTGTGGTAATATGTTATAGCAACAATGGGAAGCTAATAAACACCCCAACACTGGGACCCTCGGACTGGCTATCTGATCAACCATCTGCCCATCTAGGACAGGCATTTCAGATCATGTAGTCTAGGAGGAAAGAGACACATTAAATAAGAATTAGAAGTAACCGAGTGGGTATGGGTGAATCTTGCAGGCGAGAGGAAGATCTTCCTAAAGAAGAGACCCATAGGATGAGAGGGATTAGATGGGACCAGTGGAAGGGCAAGGCGGGAAGAAGCTAGCAAGTGCTGAGTGAGAGGGGAACAGGGCACACTCATAAAGGAAAGGTTTGACATAACTAGTATGCACAATATGCAGGGAGAGGGTAGTGAAGCAAAAACAGGGTGAACAGGAGCCCAATCAGAAGAGGATTTGGGGCCTATGTTAAAAAATTTGGATTTTTCCTAAGGGTAACTGGTAGCCACTAAAATAAATCTGTGAATAGATTTAAAGTTTAAAAATTTCACTTAGCCTTGCAGCATGGAAAATAGATGAGGAGGGGAAAAAGAGTCACGATTATATTTAGGTTATTATAACAGCAGATCTGAGAGGGTTTGGTGGGAGTGTGTGGATATACTGAGGATGTGTGATATAGCTTAGGACACAGAATCGATGTATTTTCAGTGATTCCTTGGTGTGAGAGAATAGAACGCAGGATGGCTTGTGGAAATGACTGAATAGCCAGAGATATGCCATTTGCTGAAATGGGAATCCATGAGGAGAAGAAAGAAGTCAGTTTACTGAGATTTCAACAGATTATCATACTGTTGTTTTGGTGTGGCAAGGACACTGCAAGGTTGACAGCCTGTTTGGGATACTTAACTCTGAAAAGCCTATAGGGCATCCAAGTGGCGAAATTCTGAAGGCATTTATATCTAAGTATCTGAAGCTATGAAGCAAAGAAGCACAAGGCTAAGGACAGAAGGCTGAAGAAACATTTAGGGGATGGAGAGATACAAAGGAGCTAACAAAAAAATGTATACAAGTAAGTGGTGACAGAAAATACAGAGAATATGAGATCACAGAAGCCAAAGGAAAGGAACACTTAAGGAAAAAGATTCTCAACAGGCTACACAGGGCTGAGGACTCCCTGGTATGAACTGAGAGTTGTGCAGTAGAGTCTGATACAGACCGAAACGTGACCTTTAGATTTTGCTATGTGGATGTCACTGTTAATCCCGACAAGCACGATTTCAGCGAAGTAAAAGGCCAGGCGCAAAGTTTCTAGTTCCTGTTTCTCCACTTGGATGATCAATCCAGCTGTGGACTTGGATAAGATAGGGCTCAACAGTCCTTCCTCCTCCAACCTATGTACTCCTCTTCGGATTCCATCGTTAGGTTTCTCTGGAGTCAAGGGTCTCCTTCCCAACCTAATCATTCAGTCAGGATTGACTCAGTGTGAAATTGGGTAACTAACCAACCAATCCCTGGAAATTTTCTCACAGTGACCTGAAGAAATGAGTGATCTTTCTTTATATACCTACTTATCTGCATACTGCACCTACCAGTTCACTCTGGGAGAAGGCAGGCAAGTTTTGTTCACGGTTAACACACAACTAAAGAAACCCGGCAGAGACTTCAGGTCTCCTGAGGGCATACTGACATTTGATGCCACAGCTCCTCCTCCCTTTACTACACAAAGGTGTGGTTCTTGCCTTCCCAGCTGCATCACAGCAGCCTCTGTCTTCAGTTTCCATGAGCTTCCACTTAGAATAAAGCTGTAATTTGGAACTGTACACTTATCTTAGATTTGCTAATTTGAAAACACACATGCACACAACTCATCTGTAAGTAAGATTTAACCACCCAGCAATCTGAGCAGCAGACACAAAATTTCATTTGGTATAATATCTAATACTTATGTGAAGCTAATTAAAGATAATTTGGTCTTAATGAGGCAAAGAGAATATAACAGTGTTAATTTCAAAGTAGGTTGATCCATGAAAGTCAAGTAAAATCACTTCCTAGTCCCAACATTTCCAAAGACCTGAAGACTATCTGATGATTCCCGCATTCGTATTAGTGGTTAGAATAATCCTTCACGTCTGTGTAATGTTTTATAGTTACCGATAATCTTCACATCATTATCTCACTGTATGCTCACATCAGCTCTATGGGTGGAAGGCTGCAGACATCACCCTCTTCATTTTACAGATATAAAAATTGCACTTACACAGCCAGTGAGCAGAAAACTGGAAAACCACATTTGGGGCTCTGTGCGCTCGGCACCTCACCTCTTATTTTTACTGTCTGCAAACCTGAATTATTTTTTCAAAGGAACTTTCAACAGGAAAAACATAGTTAAGTAAAGTACTGCCCATTTGCAGTACTAAGCCATTTTAAAAATAGAGACACTTCTAATTGGCTTACTTTATGATGTAAGGAGAAGGAAACATTTATTACTCTCATCTATGAAATCTAAGCAGAAACTAGGCGTGACATCATACAAATGGTACTTCAGACAGGCAACTACAAACCAAACGGCACATATGGGAAACACATTTAAGAATGATCCTCCTTATAGGCTGCCATCTATATTTCCTTTTTCTGGTTTTATACTGCTTTGGGTATTTTTTTCACATGAACATTTTACATTAGAGAGTCCTTTGATCATTACAAGCAGTTTCAATTCAATCTGAGAACCAGTGGATTCTTCTGAGTGTGAGATACTGGCCATTTCCATAAGGCCAACTAGGGGTACTGACCACTCTGTAATTCCCATTGGAGAAACTGGACTGGACTGTGACAATGGGATTTCCACCATTATTAGAGGGTACCGTTGAGCTATGACAGCCTATATTATTGGTTTTTCGCCTACAATTATCAAGTGTCACATCAGAACATTAAAACTACAAAAATCTCCCGAAGCTCTCCAAAGAAGACCTATATTTTGTTTTGATTCTTCTATTTAAAGAGTAGCAAATAACAAAGTCTACTCCTCTGATGTACCAGAAGAAGTAAATGTCTATGATGCATCGCCCTGAGCTAGGAAAAATGTTGTTGTTGTTGTTTTGACAAAAGTAGCCAAATCCAGACTGGCAAAGCACATTTAAGGAAATATTAGGTGAACTTTAACACTGAGCCAGACCACATGGCGGAGTCCAGAGCAGCTCTCCAAGATCCTCTATCCTAAACAAAGGGATCTGATGCCCCCAAGGGCTTGAATTTCTGCCATGACCCATACCTTGACTCCAAAGTCTCTGGCTTTTTCTACCTGAGAGGAGGAGGGAAGACTGGCTCACAAAATGACTCTAACTATATAAGCCTTCCAGACAGTATCCTTAGTCCATTCTTCTCCATTTGTTAAAAAAGAAAACAAAAGTGTTTTTGAAGAGAAAACCTAACATTACACCCACATACCCTGGTAAAATAAGAAACTTTAGGGGGAAAAAATTTCGGTGACCTCAAAGTATACAAGAGATCAAACCTCTCCTTTGGCAGGTCTTCAATCTGGGAAAGACGAAGGGAGATTGATTACATCAGAAAATCTAAGATCTACCTGTTTAGAATTACACCTTTATACCTTGTGAAGGAGGCCTTGAAGTTATGATCTAGTAGATAATGATCTCGAATTCCTTATCAACTCAAGTAAGTGTATCAGCAAAGGTAAGGAAATATATGAAGGGAACTTTTCTTCCCACACTTAAGTGCACTTTTAATCTGTCTCGGCCTCCAGACAAATAGACACTCAAAAAATAAAACAGTGAAGGTAGTTTTTAAAGTACCACCTTAAAAATAACAAAGGGTAAACCCTAGATAAGTGAACACCACTAAACTGATCAGGCAGTTAAACAAAAGAATAATTCATTCAGAATGAGCCTCGTGAGAAAACCCAAAAGATAACTCCAGAGTCGGAAGTGATGAGTGAGGGACTACCTTACCAGGATAAAACAGGGAGACTGTAGGGCTGAAATTTATTAAACCGAATGTACAGATAATGTTTCCATGCCCTTTTGTCACTATCCATGATACCATGAGCAGGTAAAGAATTTTAATGAATCTGTAAAGCCTATCAAAAAGACTGTCAGAATGCATTTTTCAGGCAGAGTTTGAAATGTCTTATTTCCAAGGCTCTCCCCTCCTAGACGGGTTCTGAAAACTGCAGAACCACATACAGCCTACAGCCTATCAAGTTAAACCTTTATAGGAGGAGGAAGAATCATGACACAACACTGTCATTCCTCAGTGTGAAACATTTCCTCTAGCCAACCATCAAACAGCTGTCAAAAAAGGTGATAAGATTTGAAATTACTTGCAGCAATCAAGGACAATAGCAAACATGCCAAATAATGACACTGGCTGCATTTACAGAACACTTACCATAGTTACCGTAGACCCTGTGCTAGGTTTTTTACCTGTGTTCTCTCACTGAACACCCACAACATTCAAGAGGTAGGTGTTACCATTATCTAATTTTCTAGTGATGAATCAAGGCACAAAATAGGTAAGTAACTAAATCAAGGTACAAGAACTGGGCTATGGTCGGCTCTTGAGTTTGTTCTTAACCACTACACTATATTGACTTCCTAAATGACAGTATGCTACGGTCTTCTGCAGCTTTGTTGTTGTTCTTAAAGATAATTATAACTAGAGAAATACTTGCTTATGAATGTTAAAATAACACTGTGGGGGAAAAGTGATAGAAGAGAGAAGAGAGCAGAGAAGGAAATTTAAAGATTAGCAAAGAGATTATTTTTTTAAAATCCAATTAGCTGCCACTCAGTCTGTGTGGGGCAGGGGTGTGTCTGTCTGTCTATATGCATACATATAACTATATAGAGAGAGCGACAGAGAGAGAAGGTAGGCAACTATCATCTAATTAGCACCCAGGAAGACCGACTTGGTAAGACAAATTCTTTTCATGTAAGCACAATTTGACTTTTATTTTCCATTTTAAACTGGAGATGTGGTCTTAAAAAACTCAGACTGAGAAAAAGGCACAGGTGACGGCTACTTGACAGCATCTTGAATGTTGATCCAGTTCCCTACCCAGCAATTCCTTGATTTCAACATCAACTTCTACAAAGGCTACTCTTTTCCTATCTTATTCTAGACAATCTAGATTTTTTTCATGCCTGATGATTTCTTGACTCTTTCAGTTTCCAGAACACTGTCCTTTTCATTCAGAGTCATGCAGAGCTGGGTTGTAATATTATATTTCACCAGTAGGTGTCACGACCTGAAACACTATATATTCCAACTTTAGAATCTCTTAATCTGAGACTGCAGACTATATAAAACAAGTGATTCCAGTTCTATTCAGCTTGAAAACACAGAATTCTCTACACTGAATTTACTTGCAATGTAAAATACTGCACAATAAGTTACGAATGCTGATATGAAAGCAAAGCTTAATTATAAAAATTAACATATAGTATTATATAAACATACAGAATAACATTATGTCACTGTTGTATATTAACATATATTTTCCTCTCTAGTTGCACTTAGTTATTAAATTTAAAACCTATGAAAACAAGTGCAGTTTTGATAGAGATATAAATAGCATACAAGGTATAGAGGAGTAACTACACACACACATTAAAAAATACCAACTTACCACTACTGCCACAATCTGCACAAGAAAGGAGTTCTTCTGGTTTCTTTTCACGATTTGATTCTTTAGTCCCCAAACAGAAGCTACATATCGGAATGGGATCGGCACGGGGCTATGATAAAATTAAAATGAATAAATACTGTCAGTTTTCCATTTCAAAATTAACAACAAAATAAAGTCAAAACTTCTTATGTATTTCCTTAATAAAGAGAAACTGCTGAATAAGGTATTCAAAACAACATTTTCTAATTAAAAAAAAAACCTCTTTAATCATTTGATGCTACAGTATTACCTGAATAATGCATTTAAGTATAATATGTAAGATTCAGAAGTAACTTATATTAATCCAAGCAAATCTACAACATTTATATATTATATAACCTTCCTGAAATGAACATTATTCAAGATTCTTTTCAGGGGTGCCTGGCTGGCTCAGTTAGTAGAGCATGTGACTGTTGATTTTGGGGTCATGAGATCAAGCCCCACATTGGGTGCAGAGATTACTTTAAACAAACAAAAAGATTCACCTGAAATCTCAATTGTTCTCATAACCTACATACCTAAAATAAACTGATTCATTTTCAGTATTATAATTTATGAATACCAACTAATTAGTTCAGATGGTTTAACTAAACTTTATTAAATGCTTTAGCGCTAGTTAGTTTTATCCATCTCTTAAATTTTTGATATAAAATATCGGTATGTTTTTAGGTGACATAATAACAGAGTCAGAACTAAACAAGAACTTTAAAATTCTGTGGGATCACTTGGGAAGCTCAAAGGATCATTAACAAGGTTTTTCCGGCACCAAGGTCTTCAAAAGTAAACCATGCCGTGTCACACAAAGGAGATAAACTCTCAATCTCTGACATCCCACATTAATAAAATAAAAAACAAAACATCTGTCTAACCCCCTAGCACTCCTTACCTCTCACTAAGGAAACTGCTTTTAACAATGGATAAGTCTGCATATACATCTAAGTGTCTCCATTGTTATTTATGACTATGAGTGATGCTAATATCCCCATTCATATGAATAAATTGACTGTGTCTAGAGATCTGGTCACATTTATTTTGAACAGTCCAAACTGTATGAAAATTAAACTTTTATTGCATATTCCAAGGCTTCAAACATGTTGGCTCTAGCCATCTGAATGTAACTATACGTATTTATATTTGAATCTCAAGAATCGAAAATTCAGGGCAACGAAAGTTACCATAATCATAAATGTTTTTAATATAAATTGAGAACAAGATTTTGTAAGTTCTAACTTTATAAATATACATCAGCACAAAATAAACCCTTATTTGTTCAGCTACTCTATCTGAAATACCTAATTAATACACTGCCTGATACACAGTAGGCACTCAAAATATGTTAGCTGAATAAATGAAAGGAACATATGCTAGTTAAAAGAAGAAACCCTCATCTGTAACATAGTATTTCAAATGGTTATAATGATTCCAACAAATGTCTTGGTTCACTGTGAAAACACGTCATCAAAAAACACAATTTATCTTATGACTAAGGATGTGCAAAATTTTTCAATTATGATTATTAATTTCACCTGACAATGTGAGTATTCATTATCTTGCCCTTATTTTCAGTTTAATTTGTTCTTTTAATATGCACAGGCCTTACTTTCAGAAGTAGCTATGCAATTGTATTTTTGTAGCCACCGTTAAAAAAGCAGAGCATAGAAACACTTTGTACTAGAAAAACCAAAAAAGACAAGCTACAACAAATTGGTCACTGACTCCAGCCACAATTTTTTAAATGCCAGATAATCAGCACTGCATAATTATGGATCCATAGTTATTACTTGCAACTGCTCAACTGTAGTACCTTGGGAACACTTTTGTTCCTTTAAATAGCAATTAAAAGAACAATCTGGTTTTAAAGTGACAACATTCCCCTGATAGATTCTAGCTAAAACCCAGTCCTTGTACTAATGGGATTCCTGCTTTCATTTGATATAACAATGCTCAAGCCATTGCTGCCATCCTTGTGGTGATAAATAATTTACAAAATGTCACATATCATTCATGCAATGAAACAAATCCAAATCTGCAATCCCATTTTTCTTTACCCCAATGAATTTTAGCTGTGAGAAAGACATGGCCATCAGCCAGCACACGTGCTCATTTTTCGTTTTTAACCAAAGGTAACACAAAGGACAAAGGTTGCTAGTAGTTCATGGCCAGAAAGACTGATGTCCCACACTTGGCCCAATAATAGAAAGCATAGATGCTATCACTTCATGCTACATTCAAGTGAACCCCACCATGCTGATGTATGCTCACAACCATTTATTTTAGGGATAACTATCTCACAATACTCTATAAAACCACTGCATTATACAGAAATGTCTGCCCTGCTGAATTATTGATAATTCAAAGCACTTTTTGCTAACCTCAGTGTAGCCGAGTCTAATTAACTTTAAAAAATTGTCACTTGTAAGAAATGAAACTTTTACAGTAATGCATGTAAATGGGTCACAAAATTATTATTATTCACTATTCTCAATCAGACTTCATATAAACTGTTTCAAAAAATACTCCCTGGTAATAGATTAAAATGGATTGCAGTCAGAAAGAGGTCTGAATAAATGGCAATTCGATTCTACACAAGTCCACCGCAGACAAATCATATATGTAAGAGGTCTGGAAATGAAAACCAAACATCTAATTCTTAATCACTTTCTTTGAAATTTCATAAAAGAACCTAACATGTTGATCACATTTTCTTATCAACATTACTGAATATTTCAAACTAATCTGGAGAATTAACATCCATGGATAGGTTTAAACTGCAACCTGCTCAGGAAGCAATTCATCCTCATCTCCCATGCAAAGGTCCTGGTGTAGATGCAAGGTTAGAGGCCACTTTACATACTTTCTCATTTAATCATCTTAATAACTCTGCCAGAACTGTTTATATAATGCCCATTTTAGGGAGCCAATTGAAGATCTGAGAGGTTAGGTAACTTTTGTAAAGATGCAGGAGTTCAACTGTGGAACTAGCATTTAAACACAACTCTGTCTTCACCAAAGCATACTTCTCACCTTCACTATTTATTCTCTCACTCCCTACTTCCCTCTTCTCAGAAAAATTATCTTTCCATCTGTGGGAGTAACTACTCTTTACTTATGTGCTCATAACCTCTTCCATCCAACTTCTCCCATGACCAATGGCATGTTTTTAAAACTATTTAAAAAGCAACCACTAATATGCTATAGATTATTTTTATTTTTGTTTACTTTGTTTTCAGAGGGGAGGCGGGGGAGAGGCAAAGAAAAAGGGAGAGAGAATCCAAATCAGGCTCTGCAGTGTCAGTATGGAGCCTGACACGGGGCTCAATCTCATGACACTGAGATCATGAGAGCTGAAATCAAGAGCTGGACGTTTAACCAACTGAGCCACCCAGGAGCCCCACCATAGATTATTTATTAATTATAATGATAAAAAGGTGGCTTTACAGTAGAGATATCTCCTTAACCAAGTGACCAACACTATCACCAGTTTGTGACAAACTGACATCATGTGCCTCCCAAGTGTTGCACTAAAGGATTCAGCACAGTCTCCGTAGTATTTTTGCTGGAATTATTTACCCTGAATCTAATCATAAGGAACCAATCAGGCAAATCCAAATTCAGGGACATTCTGTAAAACAACTCACCTGGACTCTTCAGAAGGTGTCAATGTCACATAAGACCCAATAAAGGGCAGAACTGATTTAGGTAACTAAAGTGGTCTGGAAACTAAATAGTTTGTGATCCTTGTATGGATTCTGGATTAAAAAAAAAAAAAAAAAGTACTGACAGCTGTTAAAGACATTATTTGGATAATTAGGGAAATACATAAAGACAATATACAAACTAGATAGAACATGAATTTCCTGAGTCAACACAATTGTGTTTATATGGAAAAATGTCTTCATTCTTAGCAATCATGTGCTAAAATGTTTTGGAGTCAAGTGTCCTGATTTTGATAACTTACGCTCAACAGATGCAGGGGGAAAAACTGTGTACTTTTACATATATTAAAGGTAATAAAGGTTAGTGAATCTATGTAAAAGTTACATGGGTGTTCAATATATTGTTCTTTCAATTTTTCTGCATGTGTACAATTTTCTAAACGAAATATTGGGGGGTGGTTGTAGGGGCTAAAATAGTACCCGCTCCACTCTTAAAAAAAAAAATCAACAATGGATTATTATGTAATTGGATTACAAGAATTTATAAAATAAAGAATCTCAAGCCAATTAATCATTCATAGGCAATATAGAGGACAGAGGAACGGTCAATCCAATAGGGTGTTGGTGCAAGTACCAACACTCTCGAGGACAAATGACCCAGTTTCCTTCAACAAATAAATGAAAAAGGGAGAACACAGTGAGCAAACAAGAAAGAGAAAGCAATAGATATGGAATAAGAACCAATAGATTTAAAGAGATTTAAAAGGGTTATCTGCCAATCACAATGTATAGTCCTTATCCTGATAATGATTCAAGTAAACTGTAAAATAAAACGAAATAGGATGACCTATTAAAGGAACTGGGGCTAGTCAGCCTCAAACAGACTGTTGGGAAGGGACAAGCTAGAAGTCTCCCTCCAGGGGGAAATCGCCATGGCTCCAGAATACAAAACTTGAACAGGGCTTACGGTAGAAGGAGTTAAAACTTTCCCACAGAAATGTCCAGAAATCGAATGGATTGTTTTTAATTGCTTTCTTTCTTCATTTTAATTTTAAAGTTCTGGTAAAATATACATAACACAAAATTTACCATGTTAACCATTTTTAAGTATTCTGTTAAGGAGCATTAAGTATATTCGTATAACCAATACCATATCCATCTCCAGAACTTTTTCATCTTCCCAAACTAAATAAAATAAAACTGTCCCCATTAGATTCTAACTCCCTATTTCCCCCTTCTACTTTCTGTCTCCATGAGTTTCGCTATTGAAGGCACCTCATACAAGTGGTATCTAGAGTCTTCATGGAATGGATTATTTTTGGATGGCCCCTGTAATTGGAAGAGACCATGGAGAGGCTGGATGGGCCCCATCAGGATGGTGAGGGTACCATAGTAGACAAAGCAACCTCACACAAGTTGGAGATCTGGGACTCTTCAAAGGTCCCTTCCAGATCACATATTTTAATGGTTCCATGGACAGATATTCTCTAAGGCTCATCCCAGTTCTGCTCTAATATTTTTTATTGATTCTATTTTACTTAAAAAGATACTGGAAAAGTCTTCAGCACCTTTGACCTCAAAATAAAATCACCTTTTCTGAGAAAACATTGTTTAATTCCAATTAAATAATTGGATTAATTAATTCAGATCATTTTGAGTTTTATATTTGCTTATGGCTAAATTTGTTTCTGCCCTAAAGGAAACATGTTTGTAAATCATATCAGTCTAAGTAAGTGAAGAAAAATAAACAAAAGTTCATGCTAGATTGGAGCCAGGTGCACAGCCTCTTTGACAATGACACAAAAAGAGGCTCTGCCTCTATGATGTCCAATCACAATGATCAGGGACACAGCTTTCTCTTTCCACCATCCCTTATAGACTGATTCATCTTGAGTCATCTAGAACTTTCTTGAATCTACTTACAATACACACCATTTAAGTAGTTCTAAATGTTAAAAAGCAACTTGGAATTTTTCATTCATATATTCATACTTATATCATTTTAAAACCTGGATTTAAATATTGATCTTTGGACCTCAGGTTTCCTCATTGGTAAAACAGGGCAGCACAATAGTGTCTGCACTGTCTAACTCTGGGGTCACTAAACTTCAGTGTGAGTGTGTGAAAGTACTCTGTATACAATAAAGCACTATTCAAATATTATGATTATTGCAAAATTTACTTTGTTTATAAAAAGAACAACATCTTCAAGTCCTTAATAAATATCCACAAAAATGAGGTGCTGTGGAGTTTAGAATTATTCTATAATAGACTTTGACTCTGTGAGTCTCTATGATAAATATGAATTTTAGAGGATTGTTATGGTTTTTTTTTTAATGAATTAATCAGGGAATAAAAGAACAAGGTAGAAAATGTCTCGACTGAGAGCCAAGAGGCCTGATTTAATAAAAGGAAAGCTGAAAGAAAAAGAAAAGAAAAAGATGCCAAAGGAAGTAAAGCACAAATACAAAATTGTAAATGAATACTACCACAAAAGTAAACAAAGACTAATATAAATCCTTTATACCCAAGTATCAAACAGTTCATCTTTGGAGAGTGTTCTCAACACTTTAGCGCAGACAACTTAATTCAGTAACTCAAAGAGTTGTGTAAAAGGGCTCTTCCGTATGCATGTCTTTAAATTGCACCCTTCTATCATCTTGTACTGAAACCTGAAGTTTAGGTAATGCTTTGTTGTTTACCAAAATGCTTTCCTCAGGTGTCTCACTAGTGACAAACAGCCTGTGAGACAGGATTGTGTTAAGTTCAAGGCCTCCCTAAGGTCATATAACTATCAAGACAGAAAGACCCAGTCTGCTGACTGCAAGTCCTTTGCTCTTCCACTTTCCTGTGGCTGGTCAGTCCCTCATTTCCTTTGGAGCTTGAATCAGATATCACCTTATCAGAGAGGCTGATCCCTGCCCATTCTCTCCGAAACTGTTTTCCACCAGCACCACTCTGGATCCTGCAGGCCTTGCTTTACTTTTATGCATAGCATTCATCACTGCTACACATATTGACAAATTCTATCATTTGCCTATTTTGTTTCACTAATTGAACTATCAAAGCTCCGTTCCGTGGGCAGAGACTGTTCACTGCTGTAGCTCCAGCTTCAGGTTAGGAAGTGGATCCTCTGGTTCAGTCCAAAAGGCTATTGTTCTTTAACATATATCCTTAGTAACTATAATATGACATGTAAAATAGCCATCAGTGGCAAGATGGCTTCCATCACTGTCTAATCTTAAGGCTTTTTTCTCCTACTCTCATCATTTATAATAAATGACCATTTGGGCATGATTATACTTTTCTGGGTATAACCTGACAAGACAGGACCAAAATTCAAGTATCAGCTGGAAGGAAATTATCTCACCACTATTGGCTGGGGCTTTCTGAGCAATAAGTCACTCACTATAGGTTATATATAGAGGCTGTGCTAGTACCTAATTGTGAGATTCCTTGCCTTTCTTTCCTCTTAAGAAAGAATACAAAAACAAAAACAAGTAGTAATAGTCAAGGAAGATGAATACACTGCATTGAGAATAACAAAAATATAACAAGAGCATGAATCTGTTCAATCTATTAAAAACATTACAATTTTTTTAGATTTTTAAAAGTTCATCTCAGAGAAAGAGAACAAGTGGGGGAGGGGCAGAGAGAGAGGGTGAGAGAGAATCCCAAGCAGGCTCTAAACGGGGCTAATTCTATGACCATGAGATCATGACCTGAGATGAAATCAAGAGCCGGCCACTTAACCAACTGAGCCACCTCAATACTTTACAAATTCTGCTGCTTTATTATTGGTAGTGAATTATTTCTCACAAACCTCACAACTGATAGCAGTGGGACAACAGAGATTGAAAAATGTTTGTGTTGTTTTTAGGGTAACTCTTTTTTTTTTTTTTTTTGTTCACTTAGGTAGTCTGTTTGATAACTCCAAACAAAGAAATAAGTGAAAAATGTTTTTTTGTTTTTAGGGTAACTTTTTTTTTTTTTTTTTTTTTTTTTGGTCACTTAGGTAGTCTGTTTGATACCTACCAAACAAAGAAGTAGATTTCATTTCCTGCCACTTAACCCACTTATTCAACTGATCAAGCCCAGTTCTAATTAGGATATAGATCATGCATGCTCAGGATTTCCCTTTAGGGCAATCTGCTGTAAGATGTAGTCTATGGAAACACACTAATTCTAAAAGTAGAGACTTCCTGTGATGATCTAAATTGTCTTGAATCTTAAGAGCATTATCTGTTCCCATCGGTATGTGCTATAACTGTGGTCAGTACAGCTATGCCTCTGCAGGAAGGTTTGGTGACTTTCATGGCAGTATAGGGACTACTTCAGATCCTTCAGTGACACAACAGAACCTTGTTTGTAACATGTCTATTGCCATTTTCTCTACACATACAGACGCTTTTGTTTTATTCTAAGACTGTTCTTGCAATTCTGTAATGAATTTTGACCTGAATAGATGTCTGAATAATTTTTTCCAGAAGATAATTGGAGATACACTTAGTATAAGACTCATCACAGGCAACGATTTTACCATAATTTTACACTCGCCATATAGATTTGTATTATATTGCTTCCCCTGCTCATTATACTTCTCAGTGGGTAATTGGTTCTGTGAGGGAGCACAACATTATCCCCACTGGCTCTGGATTGAGCTTCTGCATTACTCTGGGCAAAAGGATTTATTATTGCTAGTGCATGGAGATCTTAAATGTGAATGCTGTATTTTACCTTCTTGTCACAGAGAAAAGGGTTCTCTGTATTTTAAGAGTGACAAGTAAATTAAATCTAATAAAATAAAAATATTTAAAAGCATCACCATACATATCCATAAATATGTCACTTCTTTTTTCATTTAAAGAATCACTTAGAAACAAAAACAGTATAAATGACTAAAATTGGGAAATGCCTACAATCAAAAGGCTGATTCAGAAGTATAAAACATTAAAAGCTTGGCCAAAAAGAAATAAGAAAAGGAAAGAGGGGAAGACTTTCTAAGAACCTCAGCCCCAACAGTTATCAATTGTGTGGAGCTAACTGAAATGCTCATACTGTATCTGTAGTCTAGAACTTGTTCTAATGAGGCAGGTGTATCATTTTTAGGGATGGTGATTAAGGAAAGTGATTCTACTGGAAGGAAACATATCTAATTTGGCACACTGCATTTAACAATAGTATCTCTTTTTTGTTGTTGTTATTTGTTTTTGTTTTGGGGGGATAAAGCCTACAAATTTGAGCAGGGGGTGGGGAAGCCAATGAAACAATATTGGCTTACCCAGCATCTTTAATTTCTTATCTGGACAGGGACTTGTCTTTTAAGATGTCATCTGAACACCTCTCCTCCACCCTTACCATTAGAAACTGCAGATACTGCATTTATCTTCTTAAGAGGGATCAAAGTCTGATTCAACACAGCTGGAAATTCAACACATGGTTACAGGAAGTCTGCTTAGGATTTACAAACTATTGTTTGGCAAGCATATCACATTATTAGCAATATAATATAAACTCTAATCTAGATTTTGAAATATGGAATTTTAAAATCAATTCATATCCAAGTGTCACAAATCTTTAATTTTTTTAATACTTTATTATTATTATTATTTTTTTTTATGTTTTATTTATTTCTAGGAGAGAGAGAGAGAGAGAGACAGCGCGAGCAGGGGAGGATCAGAGAGAGAGGGAGTCACAGACTGAAACAGGCTCCAGGCTCCGAGCTGGCAGTCAGCACAGAGCCTGACGCGGGGCTCGAACCCACGAACCACGAGATCATGACCTAAGCGAAAGTCAGATGCTTAACCGACTAAGCCACCCAGGCGCCCCGAACTTTATTATTTTTTAGAGCAGTTTTAGGTTCATAGCAAATTTCCCACACTCCCCTGCCCCACAAATGCATAGCCCCTCACCCCCCATTAATTAACATCTCCCACCAGAGTGGTACCTTTGTTATAAGTGTTGAACCTACACTGACACATCATTGTCACCCAAGCCAACAAACTATATCAAGGTTCTCTCTTGGTATTATACATTCTATGGATTTGGGCAAATTTATGATGATATATATCTACCATCATGGTATCATACAGAGTATTTCCATTGGCCTAAAAACTCTGCCTATTCAGGACACCTGGGGGGCTCAGTCAATTAAGCATCCAACTCTTCTTATTTTTAAGTTTATTTCTTTGGGGGGGGGAGCGGGGGGAGGGGGAATGAATCCCAAGCAGGCTCTGCATTGCCACACAGAGCCCAAGGCAGGACTAGAACTCATGAACTGTGAGATCATAACCTGAGCCAAATCCAAGAGTCGGATACTTAAACAACTGAACCACCCAGGTGCCCCAAGCATCCAATTCTTGATTTCAGCTCCAGTCATGATCTTGTGGTTTGTAAGTATGAGCCTCACATGGGGCTCTCTGGTATAAGCACAGAGCCCGCTCTGGATCCTCTATCTCCCTTTCTTATCTTTTTTTACTTTATCAATTGTTTTACCTTTTCCAGAAACTCTTATGGTTTGAATCCTATAGCTGGCTTCCTTAGTTGTCCCAAGGCATCCCATTTTAATCTAGATGTGGTGACTACTACCCCATCTAGGCAACGTGAATCACAGTCATTCTCATTACCAATTCCACCAAGAATTGCTACATTAACTGTTCAGGGGAGACACAGGCTACTGAATTTATTGTAATTAGATCCAAATAGGGAAGTAGAGTGAGGAGAGGACACACAGGTAGGTAGACATTAACAAGCTAGAAAAGTCACGTTAGTCACTTTGTCAATATTATCACCACCACCCCCAGGCAATGTTCTGCATTCACAGAGTTTTATGTCAGTTGCGATGCTATGCACTATTCAATAAGTCACTAATGTTTACCCAGAACCCAACTATACCAAACAAAATATAATTGGTACTGCAAGTGCTTTTCGTCACAGAACCAACAAAAGTAGTGTAATTCCTTTAACATACTTAATTCTCAATTGCCCTATGGGCACATAAACCATCTGGTGTACAGAATTTCCATGCCCTTGACTTTTCTGCTTTTGTTTTCTTCACTTTCAAACTACCTTTGACCCTTTCAATTACAGGAGTCATAAGCAGTAGGAAAAGAGGATTGTTGAGATAATTACTATCTGAATGTCAAGAGGTCTGACCTTGCTTTTATGGAGTTTGCCCTAAACCTCTTTGTGGTGGGGATTCTAGATCTACTAATGGTTTAGGTCAGGCACCACCCGAGCACTTAAATGAACATTATTGGTGACACTCTGTTCTTTGGTGCTCCAGGATCACTGCAGGCTGCATATCACTGCACAAAACATAAGCCTCGCCCCTACCAATGCAAGCCACAGCAAGGCCACGAAAAGAAACAACAGATGTCATAGGCTTTCCCTGCAGGGCAAAGACTTTTAAGTTCAATTTCCTAGAATTTCCTAGAATCTTACAGAAATCTACTAAAGAGTATTCATTAAGAAGAGGAATGCTCTTTGTTTTTGTAATTTTTAAATATATTTTAAGTTAAAGTTTAGTACACAATGAGCTCTTTGAAGGAGATCCTTGTTTATCTAAATTATCACACATAATGAAGAACTATACACACTGTAGATATTTGATAAGTATTTGCTGAATATGTAAATGTAACATTACTTCTCATACTTGGTGCTTTCTCATTTTCCACATTACAGTTTTATTTTAGTACATAAATGGTAAATAAAGAAATAAGAATATAACAGCACATGGTGATGGGGGAACAATAAAGAATTTTTAATTGTTTTCCCATTTACAACCTTCACAACCACCCTCTTACATTTTTTAAATTGTAAAATATACAAAATATGTACCACTTTACCTATTTTTAACTGTAAAGTTCAGTGGCACTAAGTACATTCACACTGGTATACAACCAAGTTAATGTGTATTTTACATATAATGAAACGGACAGTTCAGAATTCTGAATAAATGCATACACTCATGCAACCCACATCTCTATCAAGATACAGAATACTCCATAACCCCAGAAGTTTTCACCTGACCCCTCTAGTCAACTCCTTTCTACTCTCCTTCCCAAGCAGCTACTGTTCTGATTTCTCCCACCATAGTTCTGCTCTAGAACTTCATGTAAATGGAGCCAAACACCAAATTCTTTTTGTGGGACTTCTTTCAACTCACTGTATTACCATATTCATGGTTACTGCTGCATATCAATAATTCACTTCTGTTTACTACTGACTAGTATTTTATTGTAAAATACACAAAAACTTGTTTATTCTCTTTGGTTGACCAGCATTTGTTTTCAGCTTAGACTTAAAGTGAATAAAACTGTTATGAACATTCTTACATTAGTACTTTTGTGGACCTGTGTTTCATCTCTCGAGGAAATACCTAGGAATGGAACTGCTGGGTCATAAGGTAGGAAGATGCTTAACTTTATTAAAATCCTATAACTAGATTAAACAAGAAGAGGTAAAAAGTTAACTACCAAAATAAGAAGGAAGAAGGGGATATCAATACAGATCTTGAAGACATTAAAATGATGGGAAATACTATGAACAGCTTTATGCCAATAAATTAGACAAGTGAGATAAAATGATAACTTAATTGACTGACCAAATTAAAAAAACCAATACAAGAAGAAATAAAACCTCTGAATAACTCTAAATCCATTAAAGAAAAGGATTCATCATTTTAAAACCCCTATGAAGAACTCCAGGCCGAGACAGCTTTGCTGGTGAAATCTTGCAAAGATTTAAGAATGTGATACCAGGTGCACCTGAATGGCTCAGTTGGTTAAGCTCTTGATCTTGGCTCAGGTCATAATCTCAAAGTTTGCTGGATGAAGCTCTATGTCAGTAGGTGAAGCCTGCTTGGGATTCTCTCTCTCCTTCTCTCTCTGTCCCTCCTCCTGCTCGCTCTCTCTCAAAATAAATAAATAAATAAACTTTACAAAATATAATACCAACCTTACATGATCTATTTCAAAAAACAGAGAAGGCAGAAATATTTCTCAACTAATTTTATTAGTCTAGCATAATTCTGATACCAAAATCAGATGAAAACATTACTATAAAAGAAAGTTAAAAAAACCACCAATATCACTCATTAACATAAACCCTCATTTGTTTTTCTTCTTAAATTTTACTTAAAAAATTCAACTTTACTAAGGTATAAAAAATATATATAACAAAATGTACCCTTTTAAAGTTTAGACAAATACATATATTCCTATAATTATCACAACTAAGAAATAAAACCCTTTTATCACCTCAGAAAGTTACCTCAAGGGTGAAATAGGTGAAGGGGACTAAAAGTACACTTATGATGAGCACTGAGTAATGCACAGAATTGTGGAATCACTTTATTGTACACCTGACACTAATATAACACTGTATGTTAACTATACTGGAATCAAAAATAAAGAAACAAGTTCCCTCAAACCTTTCCGCAGTCTCATTCTTCCGTAGACCCAGGCAACTACTCATCTACTTTCTAACACTATATGTTAGTTTGGCTGTTCTAGAATTTTATATATGAAAGTGGGCATTATGTACTCGATTTTGTCATTTCCTAACACCCAGAATGTTTTTTATATTAATCCATGTTGTTGCATGTGAAGTTTACTCTTCAATGTATCAATACATCTAAATTAGATTATCCATTTACTTATTGATGGACGTTTGCACACTGTAGTTGGTTTTTGTTTTTTGTTTTTTGTTTTTTTTTTTAATTTAGATAGAGAGCGAGCATGGAAGATGGGCAGAGGAAGAGAGAGAATCTTAAGCAGGCTCCATGCACAGCATGGAGCCCAATGTGGGGCTTGATCCCACAACCCTGGGATCATGACCTGAGCTTAAAATAAGAGCTGGATGCTCCACACACTAAGCCACCCAAGCGCCCCTGCACCCTATAGTACTGTGCTATATGAATAAAGCTTTTATGAACATTTGTGTCAAAGCCTTTCTGTATGTATGCTCTCATTGATATTTGGTAAATACTCAGGAGTGGAACTGCTGGGTCATAATGGTAAGAGCATGTTGAACTTTATAAAAAGTGTCAGTTTTTCCATAGTGATAGTACCATTTTACACTCCCAGTACTTGCACTTGGTATTGCCAGTCTTTTTAATTTAACCATTCTAGACAGTGCATAGGCCTGTCTCATTGTGCTTATCAACTAGCATATCCTTGATAGCTAATGATGTTGGATATGTTTTCATGTGCTTAATGGCCATTCATGTATCTTCTTTGGTGCATTTTCTGTTAGACTTTTCTGCTTGTCATCATGGTCTACTGCAACATACTGTCAGACCCTTTTACAGTGAAATATCTGTTTCCCCAGCTAGTGAGAAAGCTACTGGCAGTCTTCAGTTGTCACTCCCTTCAGGAATTGCTTTGGCTTTAGAGTCATGTCACCCAAGGACATGGGACATGCCCCTTTCTGGGTTGGCCCACATCCAATAGTACAAGTCTTCATTACTGACTGATAAAGTAATATAAAGGCATGTTCAACCTGATCCAGCTCGTCTCAATTCTGTCCCAACCCTGAAGAACCAATCTAGCTCCAGAGCTACATATGAAGTCAGCCAAGGTTATTAGGAAGCTGTATCACTGTTCAACTACTCTCTCTATCTGATGCAGCTTCGTTGCCCTTCTTCCCACTGCAGGTCTGGGGTTGACTTAGGCATCTTAATTTTTTTTTAAAGCTTCAAGAAGATTCTAGTGTTACCCCAGGTTAAGAATCACTGCTCTGAGTGATTAGGATATCTAGCAGTTTATGCTCAGGGGAGTCTGAAGAGTGAGACAGTAAGTACAAAGCAATGAGGCTACTGAGATTCACTGCCTACTCAATAACTGTAGGTCTAAAGGTTGCAGAGACACGAATGAGTTTATATACATGCACATGCTTTAAAAGTAACCAAAAAAATACATAAGTGTTAAAAGTTATGCCTTAAGGGGCCCCTGGTTGGTTCAGTTAGTGGAGCATAGTATTCTGGAACTATTCTGGGGATCATGAGATTGAGACCCACGTTGGGAGTAGAGTTTACTTAAAAAAAAAAAGACATGACTTAAATATCTTCAATGCTACGGTTATCTTGTTGTTTTAAAAATTACATATATAGGGGCACCTGGGTGGCTTAGTCGGTTAAGCGTCCGACTTTCGCTTAGGTCATGATCTTGCGGTTTGTGGGTTCGAGCCCCACATCGGGCTCTGTGCTGACTGCCAGCTCGGAGCCTAGAGCCTGTTTCAGTCTGTGACTCCCTCTCTCTCTGACCCTCCCCTGCTCACACTGTCTCTCTCTCTCTCTCTCTCCTAGAAATAAATAAATAAAACATTTAAAAAAAATTTTTTTTAAATAAATAAAAATTACATATATACCTAGTTACAAAAAAAAAAGAAAAAAAAAGGTACAAAGAGATACAGAGTAGAAAAGAAGTCTCCCTGCTACCTCTAATTCCTGGACACTGAAATCCCCTTTCCAAACTTTTGTTGACAGGCCTGGCATATACAAACATGTAACATTTTTAAAAAGGAAAAAAAAGTGAGGTACACTAAACCACTTTTATTCTACATTGGGGTTATTATCACTCTTGCTTCTACAAAAATGTACATATGTACATTTGCATGTGCAAATATACCTATAGGATAAATTCCTAGGCGTGAGATTGCTGAGTCACACAACATGGACATTTGTAACTGCATGAGGTTTGCCATTGCATATTCCTAACATTTTATCAATTTTTTCTTTGTCAATGTTAAATTTGTTTTTCAAACCAATTTACAAACAATGGACTCAAAGTTCCTATTTTAAGGCAAAATGAGAACTTTTCCTTCTCCCCTATTATATGATAATACACATAAAGCTGGGCTCCCACAACCATTCATAATTTGCAGTTCAGCAATGTTCTCATATATCCTCGTAACTTTTACATTAAAGGAAACAAACCACACAGTGGTAAAAGCACTAGCCAAACAGAGAGAACAACAGTACACGAACCGCTACTCTCCTGGCCAATGATCTTGCAGGAGCAGCACATAAAATACATCATCTTTAAACCAGAGAGTTAGGTAAAGCATGATTCTAAGAGAAATGCTCTGTGTATGTGTGACTGTGCGTGTGTGCACGCATAAGAAAAAAAGAAGGGTGTGTAATAATTGGTGAGAGACTGTGAGTTAAAAGGAACTCTCCAGGGGCGCCTGGGTGGCTTAAGTCAGTTAAGCATCCGACTTTCGCTTAGGTCATGATCTCGCGGTTTGTGGGTTCGAGCCCCGCGTCGGGCTCTGTGCTGACTGCCAGCTCGGAGCCTGGAGCCTGTTTCAGATTCTGTGTCTAACTCTCTCTCTGACCCTCCCCTGCTCATGCTGTCTCTCTCTCTCTCTCTCCTAGAAATAAATAAAACATTTAAAAAAATAAAAAAAAAATAAAAAAAAAAAAGGAACTCTCCAAAGTATGTTTGACAGACATCAGCCCATAAAATTTCAGTATTGTTCTCCATATTCAATGTCACAACAAAGAATGATCTGAAATCAGTAAGCACAGATCCACCTACAGAATTGTAACATTAGTATTGTCAGGCATGGTTTTTCTTCCTCTCTCCCTACAGCCTTCTCTTTCCAATTACCTGCCATATGTCTATTGTGAAGGCCTTCCTTACATGATACTGTTGGTAGACCACTAGTGGTAGTGATCTCTAAATTATTCAGATGATTTTGAGGGACAGTTTGGGAGGAGGGTGCTGACAGGAAATGATGTAGATTAGTGGTTTTCAAACCTTAAAATGCACACAAAACACCTAGAGATCTTGTTAAAATGCAGATTCTGATTCAGCAATTCTGGGATGGGGCCAGGGATCTTACATTTCTAACAAGCTCCCTGGTGATCCTGATGGCTGCTGATCTGTGGTCTGCACGTTTGTGTAGTAAGAATAAAGACGCTTTAAAACAGTAACCTCTAAATTACTAATTTCAACTTCGGGATAGGATTTTCCATTTCAGTAGAATTCACTGAAGGGCAAAACCCTGGCATTAATGCCTTGAAGGAGGGGCTGTTATAATAGTGACAGTAGTAGCTGGAGTGGTAGCAACTGTGGTAGTTAGTAGCAGTAATGACAGTGATTGGTAGCAGCAAACATTTGAAGAGTACTCACTATGAACAGATTTTCGTGTAAGCACTTAATTAATGATTAAAGTATCAGAAGGTAAATACTATTATTTCCACATTATAAATGAGAAAAATGAATTTTCCCAAGACAATCAGGCTCCAGGACCACTGCAGAACCCTGTCTCTGGTTATCAAGTTCAACATCACTCTGTAGTAATGGATGTCATCATTTCTCAAGTTGACACATAGGAGGAGACAATTATTTAAAGGCCTGATTTTCTAGCTCCTGTACAATCCAGTTCAGATAAATAAACAGACTGTTTACTTTACCTAATCAGGTTGGGTCAAGGTTAGGAAGAATTTTAAACTATTATTTGACATTACAGCTAATCCACCCCAGGATAATGAAGACTGGCTATGTGTTCAAAGCCCACAGAGATGATCATGTTGTTTTTAAATCTCTTGGCTTCATTTGTTAACTAAAGTGTGACAGAGTGAAAGAGCTTGCTTTTGAAGTTATCCGAAGACTAACTTTGGTTACAATATGAATTCCAGCATATTTGGCTTCTAAGCTACATTTTATGCTTTTTAGAGATCAAGGTAAACATACAGTTCTCAGTCAAACAGCCCTGTAGAGTAACCTGATCTGAAGAGGCGCGCTTGAACTCAATGCCAAATAAAAAGCATGATCACTTTATTCCACACAAATACCATTCTTGGATAGGCCAATTAATCATGAATATAACTTTTCAGACATTACATAATTTCACATAGACTTGCTTCTAGTGCCTGCCAAAGAAAACAGCAATTTGTATCACTAGGAATAAATCTGCATTTGAAAAGAAATGAAAGTTACAAACATGAAATAGGGTAGCTTTGGTCACCTCTTTCATGTTACACTCCCTCATAATTTCTCTAATAATTTTATTTTACAAAATAGGCATTAATAAAACCTAAAATGATATAAGTTGTGAAATGACATAAGTAAATAAAAATAAGGAAATCCAAGTAATTTTTATACCAACAAGAGATATGAGTAATGTCAATAAAAAATATATAATTTTTATGGCTTTATTAGTCATATGCACACTTCATACTTCTGGGTCCTCCAATATCACAAAAACAACATTGGTACATTAAATAATTTATTGTTATCTTTAGAAGAGTCCATTTTTCAACCTAAAATTATTTCTATTTTCTAAATAAATGTTTCACTGATAGGTTCCTGGTAAATCAGGAATAAGAGATGAATTTAAAAGCAATCCACTAATATCTACAGTCAACATTTTAAAATATAAATAATCTATATAGGCTTGTAAGGATTTTACATAGAAGATACACCTAAGGAAGGAAAGAAGGGAGGGAGAAAGGAAGGAAGGAAGGAAGGAAGGAAGGAAGGAAGGAAGGAAGGAAGGAAGGAAGGAAGGAGAGAAAATATACCCATCAGCCCAGGATTACCTTCAGCATGTTTATAAAATTCCTTAACAGAATATTTACAAGCAACAAAACCAGGAAAACAGAAGAAATTAATTATCCTCATGCCAAATACAAACTGCAGTGAAGATATATTCAACTTTAAAGGTATATCCATAAAAAGATCCAGACTTATGTGAACAGTCATACCCCAAATCATTTTTAAAGAAGGTGTTGTCCCTCACACTATCCTTTTTTTTTAATTTTACATAATTTCTCTTTCCTTTACTTGAATTAGACTAGTGTCTGCTTTTGAAACTTTCATAAAGAAAACCTAATCATTATCACGCAAAAGCATACAAGTGCCTATACATACATAGGGGGGGCTCTGGTGCATTTATTTATTTTTTAATGTTTATTTATTTATTTTGAGAGAGAGAGAGAGAGAGAGAGCACAGGGGAGAAGCAGAGAGAGAGAGGGAGAGAGAGAATCCCAAGCAGGCTCTGCACAGTGCAGAGCCTGATGCAGGGCTCGAATCCACAAACCTTCATGACCTGAGCCAAAAATCAAAAGTTGGATGCAGGGCTCTGGTGCTTTTAAACAAGGACCAAACCACTAATGTCAGATCTTTCGTATATGTGCAGGATCAACTGCTACACTGCTTCCTTCCTGAACCCTTTCCTCAGCCAGGATTTTGTTCAACTCTATTTTCTATGTTTTGTGTTTAACAAATATGTATTTTCTCATTCCTTAAAAAAAAAGTTATATTACAATTCTGAATGTCTTTCCAAACTATGTAACTATGTGTATGTGTAGATGTGTGTATGTGTATGTGTATAAAATATGGCAGTATGTCCTTCATTTTCTCCACCCAGTTAATAACAGCAGCTAGTATTTTATTACATACTTATTTTGTACCAGGTACTGTGTGAAGTGCTTCAATTATTTCAAAATCTCATGTGAGTAGTAGTACTGTCCCAGTCTTATTAAGGAGGAAACTGTGGCACAGACAGCTCACATAATGGGCCCAAAGGAGCACAGCTGCAAGTGGTAGAGCTCAGATTCCAAGTCAAGCAGTTGACCTTAGAACCTGCTTTGTTCACCCCTGTGTGAGTCTCTAAATGAGGAACAGTAACCAGAACAGGAATGGGATACACTGTTATTACACATAAGTCAAGGACAAGGGTCATTTGGGAAGTGGGAAGCAGAGGTGAGTTTATAATGGGAGTGGATATTAGAGGAAGAAGCCATGGGAGGTCTATTATTATGAGAGGAGATGAAGAGGAGACTATCAGCAATTCTCCACTTAATTCAAACTGACTTTTACAGAAGATGGGATTTCAGGAGTTATTTAGAACAGAAGAAAAAAGTACAAGAGAGTCTAAGAAAATGACAGTGCTTGGGAGATGGCTCAAAAGACTAATGTAATGAGTTCCACAAGCAAGATGCTCCCTAGAGCAACTCCAAATGAGTGGAGAGGGAGGGAGAGGTAGAGTGGGAGAGGGGGAGAGGGGGGAGAGGAGGAAGGGGGGAAGGGGAGAGAGAGAAAGGGAGAAAGGGAGAGGGAGAGGGAGAGAGAAAGCGGGGACCTAAGTAGCAGATGAGAGTAATGAGATAATCCAGAGCCTGCTGGTGACTGGCTTTGATGCATGGGGTGAACAGCTAGAGTATATCCAAAAGGAAATGAGAAACCACTGTAAAGATTTAAGGAAGGGGTAGGCATGGTCAGGAAGTCCTCACAGCAGGAGTAATCGCCCATTCTAGGAACTTGGAAGAGAAGGCAAGGAGAGGAGATGGACAGGTCTAGAAGCTACTGAATTTAGTGGATTTCATGATTATTTCATAAAGACTGCTGTTATTCTGAACAAGTCTGTATGTTGAAGGGAAAAAGCCAGAAATTGGTCTAAATGCAATAGTCTTCAGAAAATATTGCCAAGGTAGAAAACTTCCTAATGCCTTTGCCAGTACAGCTAATTGCTTAGCAGTTACTGGCCATGATGATAACAGAAGTCATGGACATTTTAAAACTCTTACACTATGAGGAACTAGATCTCAAAGCCCTTGAAACTTTTAGTGGTAACTGGGTTGCTCTGAGCAAAGTTCTCTACCCAGGTTACCAGAATAAAGATTATAATTTTCCAAAATAAATATGTTGTCTCCTCCATTAAGTCTGTTATCCTCAGCTAAGATGTGCATATGAATAATTTATACTCACCTGGAATGGTTAACATACAAGCATACTGTTCCAAAGATACAACCAGTTTTCTTAACAGTCCAGATCACAGAATTCCTACCAGTCCTTCTCATTTCATTAAAGGGATAAAATATAAACATTTACCGGGGGGGGGGGGGGGTGGAACAACTTTAGTAGCTTATTGATTTAGCTTTAGGAGTATTTCACAACTGAGTCCTTTTTAACAGCATACAACCAGGGGCATATCAAATCGATACTGAACATCTACCTTGCAGTTGGGGCTCATGAATTAATCAGCACCTACTCAAACCCAAAGCATCAGGCAAAAATCAGCAGTGACCTAAATCTCTTTGAACACCGTAGAATCACTCAAACAATGTTACTGTTTACAATAATGACAACAAAGTCAACCCCCAATCACAAGCAACAAAACTAGTATCTTACTCATGAGTTATGTGTTTCAGGGTTATCTCTTTTTTTCCAAGGAAATAAGAGCAAGAAATTAAAGTTGCCACATGCAACATCTCCTATATTGCTGAATTAGCCAATCCTGTAACACTATACACCAAAAGCCGAGGAAGGGCCAGGGATAACCCCAAGGCCACAAGGCAAAAGGAGGGGGTTGTGGGGAATCTGGATCTCCCCACTAGAATCAGTGATCTGTTGTTAGGGCCAAGTAACCTATTTCCTGACCAGCATGTGAGACAATAGAGGGGAAAATGGTGTGTAAGCAGAAAGTCTTTCCTCATGAGCTGCAAATTATATAAAGAAGGTTTTATTTCTAATTATGGTCTTATAATTACAGACACTTTAAGGAGAAGGGCCTGTTTGTTCTCCCTGGTGTGAGCAACTGATTTAGGCTCTCTGGAAGCCAGCAGCCAAGCGGCAGTGGCACGGATCCAGGAGTTCCTAGAGGAGAACAGATGGACAGCTATCCTTAAAAAAAAAAAAAAAAAAAAAAAAAAAGAGCTCCCTGATGTCACCTAGCAATGAGATGTGAGAACTTGATAAACATACATTCCTCATTCAGGTGTTGTATGTATAAATGAAAAGGGTTCACAGCGTAAGCAGATATTGTTCTAACTGGGTAGCAGACAATACCATGATTGGTCTCCCAGTCTCTCATTTGCTAATGAGGTCTTTCCAAGATTTATTTAGCATAAATCTACTTCCACTAAGGATTATTTTTTAGTTTTCATTTAGTTTGGTTAAGAGAAAATTTATCTTTCATCTAAGTTTTCAGAACTTCTTAAACAAAGCTTCTGAAAGGTTGTTAATCCACAGTGTAGTAAAGGAACTAAGGGCATAGAATCTGAAACCAGACTTACAAGGTTTGATCCTAGCTTTACTATTTTCTAGTATGACCTCAGCCATGTATTTGACTCCTCCTTTAGTTTCTATTATTTGTAAAATGGGAATAACAACACTTGTGCAAATTACATGAGATCACATATATAAAGTGCTTTAGGCAGTGTATAGAATTTGGTAATTGGATTTAAAAAATGTTAGCATCTTTGAGCTTTTTCTATTTAATGTAGATTTGGGGAGGGGGGCGCACAACAGTTTTTTCAGTGCCTGCTACTTCAAATTGTACAGGAGCACAGACTCTACCCATTGTGCCATAGAAGATTCAAAGACTGAGAACATATGACCTGTACCTTTAAGGGTTTATAAATTACATGGGGAATGAGCATACATATACAATTCAAGGACATGCTTCCAGACAACAAAATCCCACAAATACATGTTTCTTGCTTTCTTCAATAGTATATACTGTGGAAAGTTAGCAAGTCACATTCTTAAAGGCCAGTTCCTTGGCCACGTTCCTTGCCCCACCATCCCTTTTTAAATGAAGGCAGGGTAGAGAACCTGGGTGGCTCAGTCGATTGAGCATCCTCTGCTCAAGTCATGATCTCACCGTTCATGAGTTTGAGTCCCTCATGAGTTCGAGCCCCGTGTCAGGCTCTGTGCTGACAGCTCAGAGCCTGCAGCCTACTTCAGATTCTGTGTCTCCCTGTCTCTCTGCCTCTCCCCTGCTTGCTCTCTCTCTCTCTCAAAATAAATGAACATTAAAAAAATTTTTTTAATGAAGGTGGGGGAGCAGATTTGACAATTAAACATCCCCAAAATTGTTACATTGAATTGTATCTCAATAAAAACTAGGGGAGAAAAGTTGTCCTATTTTCTTTTATAAGTTCATATGGCCAAAGAAATATTTGCACTCTTATTATATACAGGACTTACTTGATACTAAGACTCAGGGTTTTTAAGTTTTGTCTCATTTAAGTTGTATAGATAGAACAAAAATTATCAATAGTAATATAAAGTTGAGTCAATACATAAGGCTTCTATAAAGAGGTGAACTTAGATACAAATTTTTAAGTGGAAGGTAGGAGAGTTTTTAGTTAGAAACAAACAGCAGAGGTTAAGGATATGGATGCAAAGGGAGAGGTGGTGGCTACTGCAATTAAAATATATGGACTTGAGCAAGGATCCAGGCAGGGGCAGGGGGAAAAAGGGAGATCCTTCAGATGGAGAGCTAATTTGGCAAAAGCCTCACATTAAAAAACAAACATGGAGGGGCGCCTGGGTGGCTTAGTCGGTTAAGCGTCCGACTTTCGCTTAGGTCATGATCTCGCGGTTCGTGGGTTCGAGCCCCGCGTCGGGCTCTGTGCTGACTGCCAGCTCAGAGCCTGGAGCCTGTTTCAGTCTGCGACTCCCTCTCTCTCTGACCCTCCCCTGCTCACGCTGTGTCTCTCTCTCTCTCTCTCTCTCTCTCCTAGAAATTAAAAAAAAAAAACAAAACACACACACACACAAACATGGAGTCTGAGGGGCTGTCGGCTAAGAAACTGACTCTTGCTTTTGGCCTAGGTCAGGATCTCATAGTCAGTGAGATCAAGTCCCACTTCCAGCTCCATGCTCAGCAAGGAGACTGCTTGAGATTCTCTCCTTTCTTCTCTCTCTGCCCTTCCCCTGCTTGCTCTTGCTCTTTCAAAATAAAAAAAATAAACAAAAAGCCCAAAGCTCTCTGACCACCATGTGACAGCCTCAGCAATGCAGAGCTCTTTATTTCCCCACAAAACACTCAACACTAGTGGCTAATAAACTATTGTCTAGGACACCTGTGCACTTCTGCTTCCACATGTTGAGTTCTGTCCTTAATTGTGTTTGTTTTCAAATCTATTTATTTGAGTTATGCCTGTTACTAAAATTAAATACCTTCATCAAATACTGTTCTCCAACATCCAATAACCTATGTGTACAAAAAGAGTTATAGTCTCTATGGACGTTTAGTTGAATGTTTTTAGATTGGTGTGAGTAACAGTGAAAAAGGTATTATAAGACTTGGAGAAAATTAAAATCTAGAAGAACTCTGCATTCAGACTGCTTCACAAGTACCTCTAAGGAAACTGAGATTGAAAATTCTTAACAAAAAAGATGGGGAACTTCAACCTATGCTCAAAGAAAAGCTTGGAGCTTCCATTATGTAACTGGCAAATATATATATCTTATTAAGCTAAAATATTAATCAAATGTTTTTATATATCATTTCCTATCCCTAGTTTTAACCAACTTTTTTAAATTAATCAACCAATTCTTATCATATCCAATAAAACAGTTTCTATAAAGGAATCAAGTGGACCAAATAATCATTCTTAGAAAAAGTTACCAAAAATTTCACCTGTATACAAGGGGGTAATCCTATTCAAATTTATAATTTTTTAATGTTTATTTACTTGAGAGAGAAACAGAGTGAGTGTGTGTGTGTGTGTGTGTGTGTGTGTGTGCACGTGTGTGCGCGCGCACGCTTGCATGCCCGAGGGGGAGGGGTACGCACTTGCACGCCAGTGCGCCAGAGTGGCAGAGAGAGAGGGAGAGACAGAATCCCAAGCAGGCTCTGCACTGTCACCAAAGAGCACAATTTGGGGCTCAATCCCACGAACCATGAGATCACAACCTGAGCTGAAATCAAGAGTCTGATGCTTAACCAACTGAGCCACCTAGGTGCCTCCATAAATCTTTATCTCTATACTCACTATCTCATTTCATGAGCTAAGTCTATGTGAGTGAACATTACAGGTAAATTTAAAAAAATATTGTTAAATACCTTGCCCACAAAACTCCCATCGGAATACTGAATTTAAATAGATATTTACATTGTGTAGATCTATCCTTAATATGTTTTCATTTTATCTAATGCAAAATAAATACATTATGTGGAGGACAAAAGAAGTCTAAATAGATGTTAAGTATTTTCACAGTATCATAAAATAATCACAAAAGGAGAAATATTGCAAGGATAATCAGTCTGTGAAAAGCAATCATTATTCAAATAATATAATTTGTTCCGATGGTTTTTAAGACCTAAACAACATTACCATAAAGAATGGCAGAACCACCTATTTATGCTCACTTTTTCTTGAGTGGGTTAAAACACAGTTAAGAATGAGACCTAGGATGTATTAAAAAATTATTTTATTTGCTATGAATTATTCAGAGTACACACTTACTGCTTATGTATCTGAAACTAGCAGCCCAGTAAGAGCCACATATATTTTTCCCATTAATTACCCAGAGCAGGTTATTAATCATAATTGCAAACAAATTGTTCGACTGCTGGTTCCTTGGGTTTTTCTGACATGACCATTTCACAGATAATTAGACTATAAAACCACTAAATGCAGGGACTGTGTCTTGGACTATGTCCGATTCATGATGATGAATACACTGGTGGCGCTCAGTCAATGTATGACTAATGATAACACTGCCATTCGTTTATTTTTCAAATACTTTATGTTCACTGAAAAATATTTATCACAGGATTTCACTGTATGCAAGAGCATCTGTAACACAGGGTAGAAACGGAATGTTTTCAAAACAGAGAGCCTGGAAACATTAACCAGAACTCAGGCGGCCAGTATTTGGGGATTTTTTTTGGCAGGCACATAAAATAGATCAGACATTCCAGTTAGAAAACTAAATTCCCCAGCATTAGGTAGAAGAAACCAATTTCATTCAAGATAAATGATTACTTTCAAATTCCATTAAGAGGAAAGAAACTCTGGTAGAGACAGGCATAGAATCATGAAAGACATATCAGATACGTGACGAGGCCCAAATCACTACCACCTCATATTATATAGCATTTCCATTCATAGAGCCCCAAAAGCTTTGCACATTTTTATCTAATTATAAACCACTAAACAAATCCTGACAAGGGTGAGAACACACCTTAGACAAAAACAGTCCAAACATTTCTAAGTACTACCATACAACAAAAGGGAAAAACATTCAGCAAGGGAAAAGGTTCTTGGCTTAAAGCTCAACTCACCATGCTGCACTTATCAAAGTCATCTTATGAGGCATTATTCTAGGGTTACTCTACTGTGGTCTAAAACCTAAAAAATGTACATCCATTGGCCCAAGGTCAGTGCTCAGTAAATATTCGCTGACTTGATGTCTTAATTTTTCAATAAAAGGACTATGAAATCTTTTGAAGTTTTAACTATGTATGAAAAATAAAGATGTCTTTCTCCAAAGAAGTTAAGCTAAGAATTTTAAGGAACAGAACAAAATCCAGGTTCTCCATGTGATTAAATCAGCATTTCATGTTTTTCTTACTGAGAGAATAGAAAATATTACAAATATTTGTTTCTCCTGTACTAGCAGATTTTACTAAATAATATTTACTTTTTATCTTCTTTCCTGCATGCATCGTCCTTAAAACTGAAATCATACACTATTGCACAATGATTCCTACTGAAACTATCTAGCATTCTCTGTTTCACATGCCCCACAAGTCTTATCCCCGCAATCACACCACTAGTTTCTTGGAAGAGGGTCTTAAACATTTTTCATCCTCTTCAAGGCCTAATGCACCATTAGGATAAAACAGATTTTCAAAATACTACTTACCTATTAAGTGATAATTTAACTACCTAAAGAGAAAGCCAACTCTTGCATCCGGCACAGGCAAGGTATACTTGCTTGATTCAAATATCCCTATTTATAGAGTAGGATTAACAATTTCACACATTTTAAGCAGAGTAAAGAATATGATATTACCAGCTATACAAAACGCATTTTACTTTTTTACTTTCTTCGAGTTTTGCATTGTATACCCATCCATTACTACCCTTGATGAAACAGGAGTTCCAGTTAAAAGAAATTTCCAAATAATCAAATGCCTAGTGGACCATTTCTTTTCCCCGGAGCACTCTTTGTTGATGAGTTCAGATATCTGACTCATGACCTGTGTTAGCTGGCATAAGCCTCCTCTCAGCTCTATCTACAAGCTTTGGAAAGCAGCACTGTGACCACTTGATCTTCACAGTCCCTAGGCTGGAGAACACGGGGTCCAAGGGCAAAGATCTCTGTAAAGCTGCCAAGCAGTCTCCAGATGCACTGCAGTGGTACTGGATGCTTACAAACAGCCAAGGGCATCCACAAAGGCAAGTGGGTAGGAAAAACAGCATCCTCAGTCCTCTGCTGCAACCCTGCATGAGAAAGACACCTGAAGAAGGGTGAGGGGTGAGGGGCTGCAGAGAGGGGTGACTGAGAGAACCCAGGGCTCCCTGAGGCTTCCTTATCCCCGTGTCCCCCCCACCACTCCAGTGAATAATCTAGCCCATCATGACTTCCTGATATTCCGAGTCAGAAAGGATTTTAAATGATCTGTTTTTTAAAAAGGAGATTTTCAATTTCCTCAACAAGTCAGTCAGAGCCAAAAAAATGTTTCTTACAGCAGGCTCTAGTCAGCCAAAGAGAGGTGCCCCCTGCCGAGCTGCTGGCTCCTTGGTTCAGATTTCCTGAATCATTCAGGCTTTCCTGAGAGGTTTCTTTATATTCACAGCAACAGTGAGGTCTCACTCCGCAGGGATCTGCTCTAGGCAGTCCCTTGCCAGTTGACAGATAGGACTCCTAATTCATTAGCAGTCTGTACTATCGGGGTGGAAGGGTTGAAGTGATGTACAGAAGCCTGAAAGGGGCCTTGTCAAGCACCTATGCTGGGCCAACACACTAATTGGTAGAGAACTGTTCATTACGTCTACATCTAGGTCAAACCTAGAACACTGGTGTCCTCAGTAAGATTTTCAATTATATTTCTGGAATGTGCAGTCTAAACAACAACAGTAGCGTAGTAAAATCAATGTTGATTATGATGGTTCCACTGCCTTATTATGTTTATTGCATATGTTTAACTCGTCACTTCACTATTACATTTAATCCTCACAACCCTGTATAAGAAGGGGACAAATGGATACTTTAAAATGAAGGAATGAGACCTACAGCTGTCTTGACCAGCGGTCACTCCTTCCTGGGAGAGCCAAGAGAAGTCTCCGATGTACACCGAGGAAGGTATGGAAACAGATATACTCGTTCATTGAACTTCTGTCTGATGCCTCCATATGAAGTGGGGGACCAAGAGCATGTACAACATGTTCAAGAAGACCAGAGCATGTACAACATGTTCAGACCCATGAGCCCAAGAAAGGACCTGGGTCAGGTTATTTTTAAAACTACATAAAATAAATAATTTATATTTTCTCTCCTAAGTGACATACATACAGTGCGGTTTTGTTTTTAATCACACATTCCATTTCTAACTAGTCTAAAATTTCAAGTGTCCATCCAATTGCAAGATCAAATTCAACAATTACTTATTGGGTTCACAATATACCTATTAGTATCCATATTAGATACCCAGTTACACAACCACTGTGCCCTGTACCTACTGCCATCCCAACTGCACAGCTCTCTGTGTGATGATCTGTGCACTGCTTACCCTGCCCTCCACTCTGCAATGGGTTACAAGCTCCGTGTGGTACAAAATGCATCTGTTCTACTTACTGCTGTATCTCCTTGCACACGTGGCATATCCATGTCTGGCACATAATGAGCACTCAATACATTCTTTCAGGGAATGAATAAAGGTCTATCAGGCCCTGTGTTATAAAATAATTCCTACTCTAGAAAATAGAATGACACCTAAAAACTAATGATAATACTTACTATGTAATGAGTGTTATAAAAGTTATTGTTAAAGAGCTTTGAAAACACAGATAAAGGAGCAAATAATCCAGTTCAGATATCCTCCTACACATCACTCTATACAAACAGTTTCTGCCCCTTAATAATTTGCTTTTATAACAAATACTCGTCCAACAGAACCTATATTATTCTGTGAAGGAAATTTAGCAATAAAAGTGACTCAATTTCCAGGTATAGGTTTCACAAAATGCTTTATTCTCTGCCAACCGCTGTGATTACCAGTGCCTTTGTGAGGATTATCAAAAAGAAATGTTATTATAGAGAAAGACTGGAACAGACTAACCCTAGACCTACTTAGGAAATCCTCTTCATTGAAAATTTTGTGGGTTGGGGGGTAGGGGTGAGGCCTAGGAGGGGAGGAAGTATAGAATGATTATCCCACAATGAAAAAAAGAGATTTTACATTTTTATTTGGACACAGAGGCTAAAAGATCTCTTCTGGCATCCCATAAATTCCAATATTAGACCTTCAGCTTTCAGATGTTAAGAAATAGTTTATGTCCCAAAGGCTCAATTAAAAGAAAGTTGAAAAAAAATAATTCAAAAGAGCAAACTGACAGATTCCATCATCTGATTTCATCACAGAGCAGTAGGAAACATTTAACTGGCCTATGGAGAGATAGAAGAGTGGCTCTGTTGGCTGGAAGGCACGCAATCCAACATTCTATTTTTTTGGCATAAGGACTGGAATGTCCAATCAGCACAATGAGGAGCAATTAGTAGAATTTCCAATTTTAAAATGTCAATTTCATGATTAAACATTGATGTTCGCTGGTAATGAATATCTTTTCATTTTCAAAACCTGACCAGAAGAATTAAGTTGGGAACATCCAACTAAGATATTTCCAAGGGTAATGTCCCTTCCTTTCAAAGTTAAAACTCTTAATATTCACTTGGCTTGGAACATATTTTTTAGTCATTCCCATTCTTTGAATCTTTGCCTAGTAAAAGCTTTCATTTGGATACACCACTCCCATTGATGTTTATAAGAATGTCTTGCTCTTAACCTCTAACCTAATTAGTCACCAAATTGGCAGAATACGTTGCTATTTGGAAGCCAAGAGCTTATGAAGGAAGTTTAAAAAAATTCTGGAGCAAAATAAACTATATGATGACGATTTTATTTATAGTTTTTAAAGAAGTATTCCAGGAAATCTACAGTAACAAATTCAGAATAAAAGCAAGTACAGGTCTTTTGTGTGTACTGGAGCAAGGAGTGGGACTATTTTCAATAAAGGTAAGTTTTTAAAAACTTAAAGGTACAGCCCACCTTCTACCACATGCAGTCTTTCCCCTTTACTCTCACTACTACCTCTGTTCATCTCAGTAAATGATAATTTCATCCTTCCAAGTACTTGGGCGAATAACCTTCAAGTCTTCTCTTTTTTATAATACTCTACACTGAGGTCTATCTACAAATTCTGTTGGCTCTATTTCAAAATATATACAGAATCAGACCTTCATCTCCACCATCAACACTAGTCTAAGCCATCATATCTCTTGCTTGATTTACAGCAATACCTTCCTAAGCTGGCCTCCTCATTGCCACCCTACAGTTCATTCTCAACACAGCAGCCTTCTTAAAACAAGTCAGACAGATCATGTTCCTCATCTGCTTAAAACCTTCTAAAGTCTTTCCATCTTACTCCCAAACCAAGCCAGAGGCCTTATACTAGTTCCCAAACCTTGGCAGAAGCTGGGGCTTTGCTTCCTATCTCTACCCTCAGCCCTTACTACTGCCCCTTCTCACTCAACTCCAGTGACCCTGGCCTCCTTCCTATTTCTCAAGCATATCTGAACACACTTTCATATCAGGGTACTTTGGAGTGGCTATTCCCTCCATCTAGAATTCTCCTTCTCCAACATGGCATGCTCCTTCACTTTTTTCAGAACCATATGACACTTTGTCAGGGAGGCCTTTCTAATCAAACTAATTAAAGTAGCAATCATGCTTCCCCAACCCTCAGTAATGCTTCTTTATTGATCTCCATAGTAATTATAAGCAGATGACATGTTATATACAGTTATTCATTTATTATCTGTCTCTCCCATTAAAATGTAAATTAATTCCATGAGGGCAGAGATGTGTTTTGTTCCTTACTACATACCCAGTGCCTACAACAGTGCCTGACACAGAGTAAGTGCTCAGGAAATACTGGCTGAATTAATGAGTAAGTGAATGGATCAATCTGAGACTTCTCCCACTCCTCCACATTACTTCTAACAATGGGAATGTTTGCCCATAATTCCTCAGTAAAATTGTCTTGAGTTTATTTCTCAAAAATCTGTATTAAATACAACTCTTATTATGATCCTGAGCTGCATGTAGTAAACAGGAACCTAAAATACCAACTTAGTTAACTTCTAGTTAATATCAGGGATTTGAATCTTTCCAATAAGCTCTGCCTGCTTCTGAGGGCCTGTGGTTTCTTCTGCCACAAGGTACAATTCAGTGTTTCCCAATTCTCTCATTCTCAAACCACCCTCAGTGATTTTGCTTCATCCACATGTCACCTGTGCTATTATTTTCTAACTTTTTAACTTAACTCACTTTTGCTCTTTTAAAAAATGGATATAAAAGGAAATGACAGGTGTGAAGCAAGCATTCCCCCATGCCACCTCTAACATGTATTAAAAATATGACTACAGAAAGGAGGTGTTTGTCCACAGGCCACCACCAGTGGTACCATACCATACTCTAGGATTCACTGACGTAAGCCAAAAAGTTTATCATGGGGCCTCAAATACCTTTAGGAAGTCACACGTACATGCACGTGCGCACACATTCTCCCCTCTCCCTTTGTTCTACACCAAGTAAGAATTTCAGTCACAAGAGAATCAGATCATCTATGGACTCAAAATATATCATGGAGAAAGGTCTAAATCCCTAGCCAGATTAATTTAGACCACCAAAACTAAGTCCCTAAAGGGAAAATCAGTTCATCTGTTCAACTATCTGTTCAAGATATTACCTGGTGAAAGGCTTTGATAAAGACCAAACTTGGATGCTTTTCTGGAAAAGTTCTTTCTTTGAGTACCATTCCAGCTATCTACATATGTATCTATCTTCCTTCCTTCCTTTCTTTCTTTCTACTTCCTTCATTTTTTTTCAGAGGACCAAAAGGGCCTTTCTTTTTAAAGGGTGGAGGGAAAGATGCCTGGAAGACAGTTCCTAAACTTGATAGATTTTTTTCATAACAGCAATTTTGTAGTTTATTTTTAGTGCTTTTATCACATTTGACTTAAGATCTGACTTGAGAACAAAGATCTTTTTACAACTAAAGTGGCATCCTTATACTGAAGTGTTTTAAAACTGAGCAGTATTCTAGACTTGTTTTAGACACCCCATACAATCACAGGAGTTATTTTAGGAAAAAGCCTCAGATGGACGTGTCTATGGAAGCTAATACTAATGTGCTGTTCTTCCAACGAAAAGGTTACTGACCTATCAGTAGGAGTTGTCTTTTCTGGCAGAGATGATAGATTTGCCTTGTCTTATCTACACCCCCTGCTCTGTCCCCATAATGAGCCATGGCATACATGTGCAAGACAGCTGGCAAGGGGGAGTCAGGGTCTGTGGCCATGGGCCAGAGCAAAGCTTACCAACCCACTCAGAGCCTGGACCTATGACCCATGTCTCATTAGCACCTTGCTCCAAGCAACTGAGCTGCCACAAAAATCAACAGTGGCTTAAGCCATTTCGACTACAAGTGAAACAAATCAGGTTAGTCTGACAACCAATAGTTCAAGCAGCCACTAGAGATTTGCCAAAAGTACCGAAGAATCAATGGTGAGGAAGAATTACAAGGGTCTTAGCAGTCCTGGTTTTGGGATCTCCCCACTGCCCACCAAAGCAAGGATGAATTTGGAAGGGGAGCAAGAATATAATAGGCAAGTCCAATTTTAATATACCAAGTATTCAGTGCATGTTCATGTAAGACAGTAAGAGAGGCACATCTACAGCTTCTTACTCCACGGTTAGAACATACCTGGGTAGATGCACAAAAAAGAACAAGAAACTTTGTACTAAGGAACTGTAAACTTAAAAAAATCTAGTCTAAAAATACTTAGATTATAATAATCCATTTACATTAGGACACCATTTAAGGCAAATTATAAGAAACAAAAATAAATCAACAACAAATCAATCTCAAAAGAAATTATTATATAAATTTTATCATCACCAAAATCCTGGATTCCAAAACATCTAAATAATCTTTCCTTTCAGAATACACACAAATTAATATTAAGGAAAGCTCCCTGTATACCACACCACTTTATGCAAGACTTTTAGTGGTGAGTTTAATTCGGGTTTTCTCACCTTGGGGTGGAATAGTAAAGGAAAGGAAAAAAAATGGACATGGCTATTTTTAAATTATAACAAATCTCTTTTTGAGGGATACAAGTAGCCTTAGGAACAAAGAGGGGAAAACACCAGATATCGGACTTTAATCTAATCAGTCAATCAACCAAGAGATAGCTATAAAGAACAAATTATCCCGTTACCATCATAATAAATGCTGTGTGATACGGATAAGAAATATAAAACAACGTCCTTATCCACAAAGTTTATGATCTGGTTGAAAAGCTAAGATTAACAAAGGTTAAAAAAAAAATCCAACTGAAACACTGATACAGTGTAGGCAGTAAATGCTGGAGACTGTTCTGGTGGTGGCAGAATAGGCAATTCATACCAATCCTCCTGCTAGAGACAATGTAAAAAGCTGAAGAAAGGAAATACATCTTCACATAAGCACCAAAAGAGGGGAGATATGGTTAAATTATCTGTCCAAGATTGGTGAAGAAAGGAAGCTGGAGCAACAAGTCCAACACTCAGAGACACCTTGTCCTGAGGTTATTTACCAATCCAGGAAGAGAAGCTGAGATCAAACTGTGGTGGCCTCTATGCCCTAAACTGTTGGGGGTCTCCAGCACGCTAACCCCTAATGTGAGCTAGGCCACACATTAGTTGGGGGAAGGGGGTGGGCGGGAGGACGTGAACTATACAGAACAAGCCTACACATGGATTTTCAGCCGAAACCACAATTACTAAATTGTGAACCTGGACTGAGGTCCTGAATTGCTCAACATAAGCATAAAGCAGAAGCATATGGAAATTCTAGACCTCATATTATTTCTATAAGTATCCCTCCCCTCCAAATCCAACATATAATCAAATACAGGAAAAGAAAAGATGCCATGGGTCAGAACTAAGCATCAGACCCACAGAAATATCAGATATTGAAAATACAAGCGAAGATTAAAATACAATTACCCTTACTATATTCAGAGAGATAAAAACCAAGCTCAAAAATTTGGCAGCTGTCAACTATAAAATGTAACAATCTGGAAAATAAATGGGGTGCCTGGGTGGCTCAGTTGGTTAAGCATCTGCCTTCGGCTCAGGTCATGGTCTCACGGTTCGTGGGTCTGAGCCCCACACGGGGCTCTCTCTGCTGTCAGCGCAGAGCCTGCTTAGGATCCTCTGTCCCCTTCTCTTTCTGCCTCTCCCCAGCTTATCCTCTCTGTCTCTCTTGAAAATAAATAAACATTAAACATGTTTTTTGGTTTTTGTGTTTTGTTTTTTAAAGAAAAATAAATAAAAATCAATCATGTAGGGACGCCTGGGTGACTCAGTCGGTTGAGTGTCCAACTTCAGCTTAGGTCATGATCTCACAGCTCATGAGCTTGAGCCCTGCATCAGGCTCTGTGCTGACAGCTCAGAGCCTGAAGCCTGCTTCAGATTCTGTCTCCCTCTCTCTCTGCCCTTCCCCTGCTCACGGTCTCTCTCTCTTTCAAAAATAAATAAACATTTTTTAAAAATTAAAAATCATGTTACTAAAATATACAAATATGTAATAACTGACGTTAGGAAATGAGTGAATGAGTTTAATAGCAGATTAGACTGTAGAGAGAATTAGTAAATTGCAATGGAGAAGAAATTATTCTGAGTCTAACTCAGAGAGATAAAAAAAATGAAAAATACAGAAGAGGGGGTAAAAGGCACAGGGTATATGGTGAGAAATTATAACATGTCTAATTGGAAACCCAAAAAGAGAGGAGAAAGAAGATGAAGCAGAAACAATATGTAAACAAATAACGGCTGAGTATTTTCCTGAACTAATGAAAGATACCAATCCTCAGATCGATAGCAAAGTGAAATTTATCTGTATCTAGGCATATCAGAGCTAAGGTTTAAAGATAAAAACCAGGGGCTCCTGGATAGCTCAGTCGATTGGGTGTCCAACTTCGGCTCAGATCATGATCTCGCGGTTCATGAGTTTGAGACCCACATCAGGCTCTATGCTGACAGCTTGGAGCCAGGAGCCTGCTTCTGATTCTGTGTCTCACTCTCTCTCTGCTCCTCCCCCGCTCACATTCTGTCTCTTAAAAATGAATAAATGTTAAAAAGAAAATTAAAAAAGGATAAAGATAAAAACGAAAGAAAATAGCTTAAAAAGCAACCAGAGAAAAGGCAGCTGCCTTAGACTGTCAACCGAAGTGATAAGACAATGGAAGATCTTCAATCTGTCCAAATAACCACCCAGAATCTGGCAAAAATAATCCTCAAGAATGTGAAATAAAGGTAAAATTGTATTACAACAAGAGCCACTGGAATGTATTAGAACAAGAGCAGGAATTTCTCTGTTTTCTTTGCTGCTATGTCCCTCACCTAAAACAGTGTCTATCACATAGTAGCTGCTCAATAGATATTATAAAATGAATTCATATTCTAATGAATTCATATTCTCTTTATTATGAGAACTTTTAAAATATTAGGTGCTACTGACAGACTTAATAATTATTTGTTTTCTGTTTCTCCAAAAAGACAATAAAATGTTAATGTGCATTCTAGAATTACAAACACTAATCACAAATTAAATATTTAAGTATGGCAAACTTGGAGGGAAAAAAAAAAGCCAAGGGACACCTGGGTAGTGCAGTTGATTGAGTGATGGATCATCAAGTCATCGCTGAGACTTCAGCTCAGGTCATCATCAGATCCTCAGTCTTCCTCTCTGTCACCTCCCCACCCCTTTCTTAAAAAAAGTCAAAACTTGACTCATAAGTATGAAAATATATTTATCTATCATTTAAAAACAATGAAATGTGTGGTTCCTAACTACATTTCTAGTTTCATCTCTCACTATGCTTGCCATTTACCCTATGCTCCATTCCTATTCAGTATTTGCCAGTTTGCAAAGTCACCACAGTCATTCATGCACGCATGCATGACATGTTACCTGTCCACAATGTCCTATTTCATGCCAAAAACAAAAGTTCTCTCATTCTATAAGACCTCCATCAAATGTCATTTCTTCTGGAAACCCTATCTCTATAACTCTCTTCTCTCTATTCATATGGTACAAATGCCTTCTACAGAAGGTACTAAGGTACTTTGTTGCCATTACTTGTGTATATGGTGTCTATGTCATTGGAGCTAGAAGGTAAGGGTCATTCTTTTGTCTCCCTACTTCCAAGCACCATTCTTAGTGATGAGGCCACAGTAAGTATTTTATACTACTGGCTAAGGGATGAAAGAAAAAGAAAAGAACAAGGAAGTATAGCAGACTGGAAGAGACAAAGAAACAACAACTAAAGGCAATGTGGGATCCTGAACTGGATCCTGGGACAGAAAAAACAGAGTGGGTGAAAAACTGGTGAAATTCAACTAACGACTGTAGTTTATTTAATAGCATTATACTGGTGATGGGGCGCCTGGGTGGCTCAGTCATTAAGCATCCAACTCTTGATTTTGGCTGAGGTCATGATCTCATGGTTTGTGGGGCTCTGCGCTGACAGGGTAGAATCCGCTTGAGATTCTCTCTCTCCCTCGCTCTTTCTCTTTGTCCCTCCTCCACTCACACACACGTGCTGGTATGTACACTCTCTCTCAAAATAAATAAATAAACTTAAAAAAGTTCTAATAGCATTATACTGGTGAATTTCTGGTTACTAACAGTATTATGGTTAAGTAGTTAACATGTAAGTAGTTAAAATTGGGGGGAGCTAGGTAAAAGGTATATGCCAATGTACTATTTTTGTAACTTTTCTTTATTATTTTCAAAACAATTTTTTTAAAAAATGCTTGACGAATTGGATTATTTCACCAAATTACAGATATGTCACAAGGAAGCATTCAGTTTCAAACAAAGTGCTCAGATGCACAATGTCAATAAATAATGGGTCAGGTCAAAGAAACCATTGCCATAATCTATACAATCTGAATTTTCACCAAGAATAAATTCATAAACACATGCATTAAATATAATTAAAAAACAAGGCCAAGCAAATAAATTATGTAAGAAATACAAAGCAAATTTAATATAACTGCAAATATGCCTATTGCCAATATAGTCAATAAAGATACATGACTCTGAGCCATCACCATAAGCACTCTCTGGAAAATACGAAATTTGGTGATACACACGATATGTAGATCATAATACATGAAATCCAGCACTGTTGGGCAGGTATTTCATCCTGACACATCACTTAGCATAAAACCAAGCTCTATATAAAAAGCACTGTGCCATGCTACAAAACAGAATAGAAACCTATGTCACTGATAAAACTGTTGAGATCGTAAAAATATAAATGTGAGGTCAGTTTAACTTATGGGAAAATATCAATTATCAAGGAAAGCACCAATTCAATAAAACATTTAGAACTATAGATAGAAGTGAACATGGAAAAGTGATCTACAATACAAGTCACCATTAAGGCATTATGATGTCTCACAGAGTCACTATGATAGCAACATGGGTATAAAAAAATTATAAATGCTCCAATCACAAGGAACATAAGTGAATTTTAAATCATGTTTGGGACATCGATAACAGTGGCAATGGGCAATATTAGAGTGTGGATTTGAAATGATCCACCAGCACACGTAATCTTTTGAAACTGTTTCAATTTCAGACAAAAGTAACTGGATAATTCTTTATATCTGAAAGACCTACGATGAAGGAAACACTCTTTCACTCTACAGATATTCCTTGAAATTTATTATGCATCAGGCATTGTGATAGAGTTGAGGATCTAGAAAGATAAAGCCCTTGCTTTACTGGGGTTTACAATGAGACAATACTAAGAAATGTGATTGTATCATGTTAGTGAAAAACAGGAGGCAATGGAAACTCAGGATCTAGTCAGGGAAGGCCACCCAGAATCCAGTCAAATTTACATAGGGATCTAAAGGATGAGCACAAGTTAGCTAGACAAAGGGAGTGGAGGTGTGAGGTAGAGTTCTTGGCAGATGAGGCACCTTATGTTAAGAGAGATCTGGAAGTATATGGAGCATAGCCTATTCTCGGAAATGGAAAAATCAGAATGCTTAGAATGGGATGTATGGATGGGGCAGAATAATGCATTTATCAGCCTGTAGCATGACACCCAAATAAATACATAGAGACTTGCACTGATGCTTTAAACAGCTGGTTCTCTTAAGCTACACATAGTAATAATTTATCATTACGATTACCACTACTTTTGCCAAAGTGAGAATGTTTTAATGAAGAGCTGTCTTTTCAAAGATGTTTTCTTTGCTTTTAAGGAAACTGTATAAACTGGACTTTGAATACAAAGTAGAATGTGTCAACAGAAAAACAAATCAATTTGTACTGAGTGCACACGGGAATCATAGTGTAGCTATGAAGGCCTTTTAAATAGTTGAATTCTAAAAAAGAGGGCTTATTATTAAAGAAATTCCTAATTTCTTGAGCCAGCTGCTTGAAAAAGTTACCAATTTTGGCTGAAGTCCCTTACTCATGAGATCCTAAAATTTTCCAGAAGAAATAAATTGCTTTAATCTTTGCAGTAAATAGGAATTAAACATGATAAATACCGAATTAACTAAATCCAAATTAGTTCTAAGCATCTAATATCAGGAAAATTATGCTGAAAGCTACCCACATAACAATTCAATTTAAAAAGAATTCATTTAAATAATAAATCTGATTGAATTTTATTTCTCATTTTGTGTGTGTGTGTGAGAACAGCATCTGTTTTCTGTCCTAGGATTTTTAATTTCTGGATTAACTAATTATACTTTGGGAAAGCACAGTGATACACTGTAAGAAGAAAATGCTACCAGTCTTGCTAAATAAATAACAAAGCTCATGCTAAGCTGGAGGCTGGATCTACTGTACAAGGCTGCAAGAACTGGAGAAGGGACACAGGCGCCAGCCAAGCTGTCTGCTAGGGAAGCCCAAGGTGATGCCCACAGGTCAGGTTTTTCATGTCTCCAGAAGCAGATCTATTAGCAGGTCTTGGGTATACACGTTTTCTTTCACCATTGTGCACTCTCTCAAAAGGGCAAATTTCTAAAATACAAATTACTGCTTTACTCATGTCAGAGAATGCACTTCTTTACAATGATCCAAGGCTAATTCAATTCTTGTGAATTCTAGAAGCAATTAACATTATGACAGTATTTAAAAATCTATTTGAAAGTTTACCGGGAGGATGCTTAACTACAGATTTCCCTGATAAAAGATATCTGCAGACTTTCCTAACATACAAGATTAACTACACTGAATAGCTTGTTATACCAACCCTCTAACTACTCTACCTACTCTTTTCCATCTCTTTATATCCCAAATTCAAGTAATACTTCACATGACACTTATTTATCTCTAGGATTATCATATAACTATCATTTATGGTTAGATCCCTTTTTGCACTTGACTGAACAACCCAATCAATAGCAACAAGGACACTCTACTTTCCAAAGCAGACAGCTGCTCCAGCTGCAGGCTCCCCTGGGCTCGATGTTGGGGAGCCATGTTAAAGAGCCCCTGCCAAGCAGGCACAATGTGACATGATCACTCTGCTCACTCCATCACAGAGACATGGACATCAGGGAGAGCACTAATTTACATGAGTCAATAATGAACTTGGCCATAACTAGGCAATACCACAGAGTAAGAAATGAGGGTAAGTGCCCCAATATGTGTACAAATACAGGGCAGGGGCACCTGAGTGGCTTGATGGATTGAGTGTCGACTCTTGATCTCAGGTCATGATTCCAAGGTCATAGGATGGAGCCCTGTGTAGGACTCCCTGCTGAGCTGCTTAAAATTCTCTCTCTCGGGGCGCCTTCAGCTCAGGTCAGATCTCGCGGTTCGTGAGTTCAAGCCCAACGTCAGGCTCTATGCTGGCAGCTCAGAGCCTGGAGCCTGCATGGGATTCTGTGTCTATCTCTGCCCCTCCCCCATTCACACTCCATCTCTCTCTCTCTGTCTCTTTCTCTCCCCCTCTACCTCTCTCCCACTAGTACGCTCTCTCTTTCTAACAATAATTTTTTAAAAATAATAAAAAATACAGGACAGTACATCATAGCTTCCTTTGTACTTGCGATTTTGAAAGCCTGAAAATTGGATATAGCTGTCCATGTTAAAAAGAGTATTCAGAAGTGTTATAATTGATGTTAAAGATGAAGAAATAGGATTAAAAGGAGGAAAGCAAAGTGCCCACATAATAAATAATCTGTCTACAATACAGGCAGAGAGCTAAATCCAAGACACATGGCTGAACTTCTGCATAAACAGATTCACAATATAGAAAGTTAGTATCTGAGAAAAATCTATTACAAGTTGGAATTCCTCTTCCAACCCTCTCTCCTTCAACCTTTAACTATTACACATACATATGCAAGACATTCGAGTAACATGTCCAGGCAGCCTAGAAAGTAGGATTATTTGTAGGCTCAACTCAACAACTACTGAAGATGTGCTTAGAAGGAAACCAGTCTAGAAATCCTTTGTAATGTAAAAGGAAATATAATTCTGGAAAACACTCTGCTTTTTAAAAAGTAATCATAGTGGCTCCTGGGTGGCTCGGTTGGTGGAGTGTGCGACTCTTGATCTCAAGGTTGAGTTTGAGCCCTGTGCTGGGTATAGAGATTACTTAAAAATTTTTTAAAAAAATTAAAAAATAAGGTAATCACAAACACTATGTTCTTTCCCCAGATTATGGACATAATATAGTCATTTTAGAAAATGTATCAACACATTTTAAAGGAAAGATCATTCGAAATGGATGCAAGAATCTCAAATATTACAAAAGAATCATAATAAATCATAATGCGAAAGAAGAGAAGGCATCAAGAGAAACCAGTGGCACTGTTCTGTAAGTATAGCATAAACAGCAAGTAGATTAAGGCCTAAAGTGAGTGAAGACAGTTAAAAATTACGTTCATTCGATTAAACAAAAATGTTCCCACATACACATAAGATGATGGATCTCAGAGGAATCCAAATAGTGTTTATCAAATATTCTCACACATATGACACTCTGCTAGGCTACTCATAGAAATCAAAGAAAAATATTACTTTGAAGATTTCAGAAGAAAGATCTTTTACAAAATAAAATACCCAATCTCAAACTATATTTAAAAATCTGTTCTTTCAAGAATGAAGAAAAATACCCAAAATTCTCTCTCAAGAGTCAAAGAATCTTGAAAACGGCAAGGAGTAGGCTAGACAAGATAAAAAACTCAAGCCCAAGATGGGAGAAGAAATGCTAAGAGAGGACATGACTTCTGTGTACATATACATGTATTTATACGCCCTGCCTTCATCCATAAAAGATGGATGAGGCTATCTGCTCTACAGAAGTTCAAGTTTCCAGGCCAGGACAAACTTCCTCTTAAATATGAGGAGGTTGAAGATCTGTAGTCTATTAAGTCTGAAAAGTCCAGGGGAGTAGCTGAGATGGCAGAAGTCTGAACGTGAGCAAATGGCACATGCATATGTGCGCGCACACACACAGGACAAAAATTTAGAAAGTGACAGGAAAACACTGCCCTTACTCTATGCAAAATCTTTAGAAAAAAGTTAAACACATGATTTCTGAGTACTCAGACGCTAAGTGTCTTTAGAAGCCAACATGGGAGTCACTAAGCACTAAACTGCAAATTTGATTAAGGTTATTGGAACTTAAGTCACAGAAAACGCCAACCACAAAAGCAAGTAATATTCTTTTCATGCTATAATTATGGAAAATGAGAAAAATGGTTTAATGACAAAAATGAGTTTAAAGACAGGGGAATTCACTGACTGGACAACTAGAGTATAACCAAAGACTGATTAATAGAGCAAGGGCTATGGAAGGTCTTTACTATGTCCCATTCTACTCGATAGGTCCATGACTTCAATTAGGCAGGAGAGTAAAACAGTGAGAATAATAGGGGAAAGAGACAGCTGAATACAAAAGTATATTAACTTCCCCTCTGAAAGTAGTTTGGCATCTAAGTTGTTGGGAGTGGGGCTTAGAAGCTAGACACTCTGCTCATCACATAAATACTACAACTGCTCCACACAATTTCACCTGAAAAAGAAATGGTAAAGAACTAGTACCCAGCCAATAAAGAACTGGACACGAAACCATCCTTCTGCACAATCAATAGGATAAATTCTGCAACTGATTTTAGGGAACGATGTTTTACCATTACTATTCAGATTTCTCACGTCCTCACTACTTCCCACCACCCCTAACCTCATCATATATATACTTATGAATATTGTGATTAAGAAACCTGGGTTCAGAGACACCTGGGTGGCTTTTTTTTTTTTTTTAAGTTTATTTATTTATTTTGAGAGAGTGAGAGAGAGCAAGCAGGGAAGACACAGAAAGAGAGGGAGCACCAGTGGGGGAGGGGCAAAGAGAAGGAGAGACAGAATCCCAAGCAGGCGCCAAGCTGCCAGCGAAGAACCTGTTGCAGGGCTTGAACTCAGAACCCTGAGATCAGACCTGAGCCGAGATCAAGAGTCAGACACTTAACTGACTGAGCCACACAGGCAGCCCAAGTGTCTGACTCTTGATCTCAGCTTAGGTCTTGATCTCAGGGTCGTGAATGCAAGCCCTGTGCTGGGCTCCATGCTGAGTGTGGCGCCTACTTAAAACAAATAGAAAAAAAGAAAAGAAACCTTGGTTCAGAGTTCAAAATTCTGAGAATTTGGGGAACAATTCACAGTTCATCTGGCGAAGAGGAGCCAAGGCAGAATTTGAGCTGCAGTGCGTCATATCCTTGGGGCCTACAAGAGTAAGGATAAGCATAAAATAATAAAAATATATAGAAAGAACAAAAGGAGCTAAGAACTTATATTAAGGACTTAAAAGATAGAACACTATTTAACTAGAAGAATATAAAACCAGAAAAGCAGAAAAGCAAGAGGAATATATTAGGTTGACCCATGTAAAATTGCCATTTTTATAGGTCAAAAACAGTCCATCATCACCAATTTCACAAGGTTCAATTGAATATATATTGTAATGCATTTCACATTGTGAAAGGCTTATCTGATACAACTGCACTGGAGAGCACCAGAGGGAAGAGAAGTTTTAGGCTCCATATGAAGGCTGTACCTGACCAACAGGGCAGCCAAACTGGAAACTGAGGTGTCAAACAGAACAGGATAACCCCTGTCAAGAGACGACAGCACTGAGTGATCTCTGAGATCCCTTCTGAGTTATTCTGAAGATTCTCACCTACTTACTCTAAGCAAATTCTGGTGGGTTTGGCTCTGTCTGTGGTGAGAGTGGAGAGGATAAACAGACGTGAAAAGAATGTGTCCATAAAAGAGAATGGGACAAGAAAAATTAAGGAAGGAAAGTAAAGGAGTGACCATTTCCACCAGCTGCAGCCCACCCTCTGCAGTACCTGAAGCCCATCCAGTCTTGAATGCCATGCAATTTCAACCAATATGTGCAGGCAGGAAGAATGAGGCCTGTAAGTACAGCAAGGATTTAGCACCACTGAAGTGCAGTAAAGGGATCTGGAATGAGAGGCTTTCCTAAGCTAAAGGGACTTAAAATTGCAGAACTGTGCGGGCACCTGGGTGGCTCAGTTGGTTAAGTGTCAAACTCTTGATTTGATTTCAGCTCAGGTCATGGGATCTCATGGCTCATGAGTTCAAGCCCTGCCATTTGGCTGCATGCTGACAGTGGGGAGCCTGCTTGAGATTCTCCCCCTCTCTCTGCTCTTCCCACATGCTCGCTCTCGCTCTCTCTCTCTCTCTCTCTCTCTCAAAAATAAACTTAAAAGAAAATTGCAGAACTGTGACTGTGCAGATTTGGGTGGCTGGGTAGTGATGGGTACTTTGGGACAGGTGGAGTAGAGAGACAGTGTTCCAGGGGCTGAAGCTCCAGAAGCAGCTGAGCAGAGAGACAATAAATTTAGCTGAACAGAGAGTCTGGGGTAATGAGTCAGGAAAAGTGGGCTGAGGCCAAGACTGGAAATCATCTTGATTGCCAAGCGCAGGATTACACTCTAAGTTTGTTCACTAAAGTCTTTTAAGCCCAGTTTATAGACAAAAATGGCAGACTAAAGGATATATTTCATGTATTCATGTACATGGCTAAAATATAAATATCACAAAGTTTAGGATCCAGACAAAGAAAAAGCAAAAATATGTTTTGATTAATCGGTTATTTGATTTTTCTATTTTTCTGGTCAGATTTTGCTGTATTTTAACCTTAATGGTTTAGAAACATTATTAAAAATGCCTCATTTTTATTCCACCAATTTTTGAACATAGTTCTATCTATTAGATCATGTTTACCAAGCATTTCCTCACTAATGAAAACATAATGAAAAGTTATTAATGAAAACATTTGAGCTGAGCTCAAACGTGAGAAGAGTAGTTAAGAACATACATTTTGAACACTTGCATGCAAGGCAGTGAGTGGCACTTCAAGAGGTAGACAGGAATAGTCTACCCATGGTGCAGGGAATAAGGGGGTACCTTATCTATGGAGAATTTAAAAACAGTAATAAACTGACTAAAAGTCAGTCTGCTTTTTATTATCACTTTGCACTGGCAATTCTAAACAATTCTAACTTCTCCCTGCTGGGGCTGATTGCTCCCACACAGCCACCTCTCCTTGGTCCACCATTAGTACCAGTGCTCAGCATCCTGTAAAAGTGTTTTCCAGCACGTCTCTTTTAACCCTCATTTCACAGACAATAAGAGAGTCTCGGGAGACTGGGGTAAATGAGAGAATGAGGATTTCCTCCATGCAGCCTGATTTCCAGGTCTGCAGGTTGAACCTACAAGCTACTCCACTCAGGGAAGATAAGCAAAAGACAGCAGATACCCCAAGTTCTGCTCAACTTAAGAGTCAACAGCTGAGTTCGAATGTCATCTTCCATTAGCCTACCTCCTACCTTTTCCATCAGTCAATCAACAACTGACTTGCCTATAGCTCACAGAACACTTTTTACTTATTAATTCATTGCCCATTTCTTGACAGTTTCCCTAGAGAGTGAGACAGGTTAACTGCCACATTCCTGGCCACTGTGGCCTGAGGCAATGATCTCTCACAACAGATGGGCAATGGCAAAAATCTACCTCATGAAAACACTCTGGACTCCTTAGCATTCATTTTAATGGGCAAAGACATCTATGTTTATGTACTGTCAAAATCCCCGTAACAGAAAAATTTTTTCTTAATTGCTTCAATTTTAGACCATACCTTTTACTAGAAGTCATCACACTGAGAGAATGCAGGAAATAAATAAGTAAAAATGTATTTGCATTTCTTCGATGGTTAAAAACTTAACTGTGCAAGCAACTCATGTCTTCTCAATTTCTCTATTAAGTAGAAAGTTAAGTTACAATCCTCAAAACTACAGTGAGGGTAGAATTTGTTTAATAATCTAAAATCTTTAGACCATAAAGTTACAAGCAGAGGCCACTGCTGTCAGGACCTTGGAAATTATAGTACAGACATTATGCATCATCTCATCCCCGAACTACTAAATGGAGAAAGAGAAAAGAAATAAAATTGCCTGCACAAATTTAAAGTTTAAGATCAACACATTCTGAAGATGAATAGAACTATGTAGTAAGTTTGGGGATGCAAAACAGTTTGCAAGCCTGGACCGCATAGCACTGGATATATTAACACAGCTATAGAAAAGACAGCAAGGTGGTCAGTCAGTCAGTCAGCAGTGGATGCAGAGGCTAATGTAGTGGTAGGCAAGATTCAAAGATGGCTTCTCAGTATATACAACTCCCTGTGGGAGTTGAGTAGAACCAGGCGTATGATGGATTTTACTCCCATGATTAGGTGAGGGGATTTTGCTGATATAATTAAGATCCCAAATCCACTTATTTTGAGCCCATCAGGAGGGCTTGCCTTACTCAGACTGAGGTTTTTTAAAGGACCACAGAATAGAAAGATGGGAGGCATACACGAGATTCTCAAATCGACCCTGAAGAAGCAAAAAGCTATGCAGTAAAGAGGGCCATGATGCAAGGAAGCTTCTAGGAGCACAGGGTCTCAGTCCTACAACCACAAGGAACTGATCTTTGCCCACATCCAGTGAGCTTGGAAAAAGACCCCAACCCTCAGATGAGATCACAGCCTGAGCTGACATCTTGATCTCAGCTTGGTGAGATCCTAAACAGAGAACGCAACTAATCCATGCCTGGACTCCTGGCCTATGAGGAATCAGATATAAAATGTGTTGGTTTTAGCTACCAAATTGTGGTCACTTGTTAACACAGGAACTGAAAACAAATACAGCAACTCTCCAGGTAAGCTGACAGTGTCCATCTAAAAATTGTCCAGGACAGAGGGAAGGCATCCCTGTTGTGAGACAGAAAAGCTCCAATCATCTAACTGTTCTGGTTAGATGTCACGCTCACTAATATAAGCTTGGCTTCCCACACAGGTCTCCCTTCAAGGAAATAGTATACTGGCAATACAAACTCAGTGTCTTGGTCCTTGGGACAATTACTTCTCAGGCAAACAAATAAATCTACTGGTCCCCTTGATTTCATATTATCTATTTCTTTAGCTAGGCTAATCCAAGTCTGTCTCTACAAGAAAGCTCTACCCTTGAGATCCTGAGAAAATCAGGATATAATCTCACAAAGCTTAGAATCAGCCAGACTCAGAGCAGTATTAGTTTTCTATTGGCACAGTGGCTTACAATAATACCTATTTATCAGTTTACAGTTCCTAGGCCGGAAGTCCAGGCAGGCTTGACTAGGTTCTCGGCTTAAGGTCTCAGGGAGCCAAAATGAAGGTTCTGCCTAAGACTGGCTCTTATCAGGAACCTCTTAGGAAGAATCCACTTCCAAGATAAATTAGGTTATTGGCAGAATTCAGTTCCCAGTGGTTATAGAACAGAGGTCCCCGTTTCTTCGCTGACTGTCAGCTGGGGGAGGTCACATTCAGGATCTAGAAGCTAACCACATTCCTTGGTACATGTCCCCTCCATGTTCAAAGCCAGCAACAACAAACTGAATTGAATCCTACTCATGCTTTGAACCTCTTTCTTCCCAGTTAACTCTCTGTTTTCAATGGGCTTTGTGTGATTAGATTAGCCAACCTGGATACTCCCTTGTGCTATACAAGGTAATGTAATCATGGGAGTGCTACCTCAACATATTCACAGGTTCCACCCAAACTCAAAGGGTTACACAAAGGGCAAAGGCCATTAAAGACGTCATTCTTAGAATTCTGCCTACCACACCAGACCATGGCAAATCTTTTTGTAGAGAGGAGAGATTGAGAGATGGGGAGAGGACCAAAGGAGAAAGGGAGAGAGGTGGGCGGGAATCTTAAGCAGGCTCCCCACTCAGTGTGGAACCAATGCAGGGTTGGATCCCATGACCCTGGGATCATGACCTGAGCCAAAATCAAGAGTCAGATGATCAACGAACAGAGCCACCCAGGCGCCTAGACCATGGCAAATCTAGTAAGATAATGAAGGTTACCCCTGGGAGGGTTCCTGAAAGAGAACCAGTCAGCTTCCTACAGAAGATAACTCATATACCACATGCACTGTCAAAAATTGCATTCATCTTAAAGCAATTATGGTATTTCATTTATCAACATATCTTGAGCACACACAGAAATTACGCCTAATAAGAATTTGGCAAAAAGCATAGACCAAACACTGAACAACCACTTATTATGAGGCACTATATTAAGCATGGAAATACATATAAAATGAAAATCTATACAAGTTGAGTCCTCTCAAAGGGATTGATAAGTAATGCAACTTGAAGAGAAGATAATATAAAATGAATAATGATGCCACACTTAATATAGTCAGAAGTACAAGAATTAATAAAACATTCACACCAAACTGCAGAGCTTTTAATACAATGCTCATACCCAGAAGTATTCCTACAAATGTCACTGGTGACTAATATAAATGAAGATCTTCAAAATATTACAAATATGATTCTAAATTTGGGGAGTATTTACCAATTGGAAAAAAATTACCAATATGATTTTAAATTTGGGGAGTATTTAAGGCATATAGAAATTTTTATGTGTAAACAAAAAATATAAAAGGAAATATACCAAAGTTGTAGCTAGTTCAATAGTGGGATTATTATCAGGTTTAATTACATTTTTATTAATTTTTTAAATGTTCTCTTTTTTGGGTGCCTGGGTGGCTCAGTCAGTTAAGTGTCCGACTTCAGGTCAGGTCATGATCTCACGGTTCGTGGGTTCGAGCCCTTATCGGGCTCTGTGCTGACAGCTAGCTCAGGGCCTGAAACCTGCTTCAGATTCTGTGTCTCCCTCTCTCTCTGACCCTCCCCTAATCGCACTGTCTCTCTCTCGGTCTCAGAAATAAAAAATTTTTTTAAAAATTTAAAACAATAAAATAATTAAAATAAAAAATTTTTTCATAAGCATGTAGCACTTTTATAACCAGAAAAAAATAGACATATTGTACACACACACACACATTTATATGGGGCAAGTCATGGCATTTGGTCCAACCAACCTTTCCTTCAAGCCAAAACCTGTCCTATGCATAGCCACAGCCCCCATCTAGAAAACACAGGCAGTTTTTATACAGCACAACACATTAGTAGAGACCCCATTATCTGAAATCTGAACAAGAAAAATTTGTTAACAGCAGAAACTAGAACGAAAGGATATTAAGAGAGGTGAAACTAATAAAGTTCACAACAAACTGACAGCATGGGGAACAGAAATGATGAATAAATAGACACTATGAGGTAAAGCTACAGGGTGAAGGAGGAGGAAGCAACACAGGAGAGCAGGGAACAGAGCAAGCCCTGTGCAAAGGAAGGCAAAGACAGAGAGAAAGCAGATGGGACAAGAGGAGAATGGATGGCTAGAGGGCAGACAGATGGGCAGACAGAGGGATGGATGGACAGGTGGACCTTAGGCAAGAGCTAGCATCCAGTTCTCCTAAAGCTCCTTTGATTGCTGAGAATTTTCCAGCCTCTGCTTCTTAATAAATGATTTTTCATTCCTTTTGACCAAAATGAGTCCAAGTAAAATGACATTAAAAATACTACTTCTAAAAGACAAATTTTTAAAGGTCTTCTAAAACACAATTTCTTAATTTCGCTTTTTTTCTTTCTTTCCTTTTTTTTTTTTTTTTTTTAACTTATTCATGTCTAGTTCCTCCCAAAAGCTGGTGGGAACCTGGGAATCTCTGCATCTCCCCACCCCCAGCACTCACAAACAGAGCAATCCCAGCCAGAAAAGGATTTGCCTATTAGCCACGCTATCTCCACCAAGACAGCAGCCTTATTAAATTACAACTGTTTGAACAAGGTCAAGCACTCAGAGTTTAATTCAAAGTGTTTCCAGGTATAATGCTGTCAGGTCAACTTAAACAAGCCAACAGAGGCTTGGAGCCTGATTAAATATTAAAACAGAATCTTTCACATCTGTTTTTACCCAAGGATGAAATTACTGTACATCACTTCAACCAGCTCATTAATACACTATACATACATCTTGCCTCAAAGGTTACAGGAATATCAATGCTTCAGAGGCCTGCAGTGAAACCTGCCCACACAGCCAGAAGTGAGGTCACCGTACACTTTACAGGACGTCAATATTTCCTTACAAAATGTGAGAGATAATCAGTTAGACATAGACACATTTTAAATTAAAGGATGAAAACCTCCATGAAGTTAAGCCAGTTGCTTTTGATCTGAACCTTTTAATCATTCATTCAGTTGGCTTTGATAGGTAACTTGATAGCACATGTTGAGCAAAAATTTTGATTCAACAGTAATTATTTTATAAAATGGAGGGTTGTCACTTCCAAATAGATGACCGTAGTGACTATATTTTTTAACTTACAAAAGCACAAGTATAAAAGGCACATATAAATATTTTAAAGCACAAACATTTGGGTCACTCAGAGTATAAACTTCTGTGGTACATTAGGTAAAATAGTAGTTGGAAGACCTACTACTTTAAAAACTACTATGGGGGCGTCTGGGTGGCTCAGTCGGTTAAACGTCCAGCTTTGGCTCAGGTCATGATCTCTCGATTCACGGGTTCAAGCCCCGCGTCGGGTTCTGTGCTGACAGCTAGCTCAGAGCCTGGAGCCTGTTTCAGATTCTGTATCTCCCTCTCTCTCTCTCTCTCTGACCCTCCCCTCCTCATGCAGTCTCTCTCTCTCTCTCTCAGAAATTTTTTTTTAATTTAATTAATTAATTAAAAACTACTATGACAGGGAATGACACCAGACAAACAGACTTAGAATTGCTTAAGAGTACTTTCAGTGTCCCCCATACCTGACAGGTTTGTGTCATGGGTAACAATTTGTGGCTAGGGGACAGGTATGTGTCCCCTATAACTAAACCCAGTGAACAATTTAAAAACCGCAGTACTGTCTATGCCATAGATTTTAAGAGCTATAAGTTATGGTTGCTATGCACATTTCCTATCTTCTTCCCTTCTATTGCTATATTTCCCTTCTGGGGAGTGACACTTCCATTCCTGGTCCTGGAGAGGTGTCACTCACAGTGCCCTCACCCTCCTACCCACATAGATAGACAGCCCCCTAAACCATAGTCCCCAGGCCTCTGGGGATGGTGACTGCTCTAATAGTTGGGCACATGCCTCAGGCAGGCTGTTTCAATATGCACGCAGGGATAGAAAAGTCTTTGGGGGCTGGAATTGCTCACCTGGCAGGACGTATGGGCAGCCATTTTCCCATCCCCAAGAAGAGAGCCAAAATGCAAAATGTGTGTACAGAGGGAGCAGAGCTCAACATGCAGAGAAACAGCCCTGACCACATCCTCTGTACAACAGGAGCCAATTGAGCCTAGTCCACCTCCACTTTCTGTTTTGAACATTAGATGTCTCTAGGTAATAATTAACATTGCTATTCTGACCCAAGGCACAGTTAAAACACATGCTTGCTCTAGAAAATCCTACTGATCTCTCTCAAGTTCTACAGAACTTCAGCTTCTACAACATTACCTAGAGATTTTTATCTTGCACTGCTTTCTTACTGTTTCATATGTGTAACTGATTTAAAAGTGTAAATTTCAGGGCGCCTGGGTGGCTTAGTCGGTTAAGCCTCCGACTTTCGCTTAGGTCATGATCTCACGGTTCGTGGGTTCGAGCCCCGCGTCGGGCTCTGTGCTGACTGCCAGCTCAGAGCCTGGAGCCTATTTCAGAGTCTGTGTCTCCCTCTCTCTCTGACTCTCCCCTGCTCACGCTGTCTCTCTCTCTCTCTCTCCTAGAAATAAATAAAAAAAAAAAAGTGTAAATTTCTTGTTGCTGTATATTAAAAAGAATATAAAGGGGGCTCAGTCAGTTAAGCATCCAGCTTTGGCTCAGGTCATGATCTCGCAGTTTGTGGGTTCAAGCCCCACGTCAGGCTCTGTGCTGACACCTCAAAGCGTGGAACCTGCTTTAGATTCTGTGTCTCCTTCTCTTTCTGCCCCTCCCCTGCTTGCACTTTGTCTCTATCAAAAATAAACATTTAGGGGCGCCTGGGTGGCTTAGTTGGTTAAGCGTCTGACTTTCGCTTAGGTCATGATCTCGTGGTTCGTGGGTTCGAGCCCCGCATCGGGCTCTGTGCTGACTGCCAGCTCAGAGCCTGGAGCCTATTTCAGAGTCTGTGACTCCCTCTCTCTCTGACCCTCCCCTGCTCAGGCTGTCTCTCTCTCTCTCTCTCCTAGAAATAAATAAAAATATTTAAAAAATAAAAATAAAAAAATAAATACTTAAAAAGTTAAAAAAAATAAAAGAATACAAAGGCTGCCTAAACTTAAGGTATTAAATAATGTATTTAGTTCAATATAGACTAGAATAAGGATGATAAAATTCTAGCTGTGTAATAACTGACCAAAAATAAAGACACTGGTATTTATGTATTACTTGTGAAATCTGTTTCACTACAATACTGCCAAACCTCATACATTCAGGTTTCTTTTCAAGAAGACAGATGATCACTCTTCAGGAGTAGAGATCAACTTCACACCCAAAGAAGTGGTTATAGTGCATAGGTCCCTAGCATTAAAACCTCTACAATCCAACATGAAGCTAAGGAAAAATTATTCAAGAGCCATTTGTTGGATTCTCGGATTTTTAAAATCCACTTAGAATGGTGATATATTGTCTAATTTAAGGAATAATTTGGGAGATGAAAAATCAACGGTTCGTTTTCTCCCCGAAGGTATAATTACATTGGAAAATGAAGGTGACTATTAGTAGAGAATTTTTTTTTTGCTTCTCTTTTCTGCCACAGCACATTAAATAGCATTTCAGTGGAAAGACCATGGGATGTGAAGCCAGGAGACCCAAGCAGGAAGTTTTGCTCTGCCAATGACTAACCATGTAAAGATAAAATAGACAATGCGCCAATTTCTCTTGACCCTGTTTTCTTAGCTTCACAAGAGTAATATTCACCTTATCCACTATACAAGTGGGCAGAAGACCCACTTTGATGAAATCCACTGACATTTCAACATCTAAAAGCAATACACAGGGGCGCCTGGGTGGCTCAGTTGCTTAAGCATCTCCCTCTTGATTTCCGCTCAGATCATGATCTCACAGTTCATGTGAGATCAAGCCCCACGTCAGGTTCTGCGCTGAGAGCATAGAGCCTGCTTGGGATGCTCGCTCGCTCTCTCTCTCTCTCTCTCTCTCTCTCTGTCCCTCCCCCGCTTGCACACGCCCTGTTGCTCTCTCAAAATGAATAAATATTTTTTAAAAAATAAAAGCAATATACAACTAGAAATTGACATCTAGAAAAAATAAAGTAGTTAGCATCATGTGTTATGATCCGAATCCTGTTCAAATTTTATAAATGAGAAAAAGAAGCTCAAAGAAATTAATCCTAACTTGTACAAAGTCCTAGGGCCAGTACAAGAGACAGGTCCATTTATGGCCTACCTAGTTCCCCATCAAAGCCCTACCTCCAGTGACAGCAAAACAAGGCTTATGAGGGTCTAAATTCTAGGTCACTTTGCCTGGTTTACAAATACATTTCACATGGGCTGAAAAGATAAAAGTTCTATAATAGGCACTTCAGTATTGTCTGTTTTTATTAAACAAACATACAGTTTATTATTGACAAAGAAAAGGTCCAGTAAATATACATAAGGGCCTATGGTGATTTGTAGAATAAAAAAAATTTTAATGTCTATGCTAGGCTTGGTATGTTTAAAAAGTTAATTTAACACAGCAAAAATATCTGCAACGGAATTCTAGTTAACTTCCTATCGAATTTTCAAGTACTAAGAAACAGAATAGTTCATAAATTTTCAATTTTTGGAGTCAAAAAAGCAACATAGATTCCTACTTTTAGGTTCATAGTGTTCATTTACTGAAAGTGAACTGTGAATACATTTAAAATTTTAATAAGATGTATTTTTTATAGAAAAGCTGACATTTCCTGACTAGTGATTTAAATCATGACGCAAGTTGAAATCATTTAAAAATCAAGTCCATCTCAGATGAAGCTCACTACATCTTTTATATTCTGCAGGATGCAAGCAACATGCCTTGTTACAAGGTCACAGAAAAACTAAAGTCTCCATGCCTTACTGGACATCCCCTGCCCACAAGGCCTAATGGAAGTTAAAGGAACTAATCAACCTAATGGACCAAGGGGAAGAGCTACATATGCCTCCACAGCAGGGAGGGGCGCTGAAAAACAATGGCTACTAGATGTGGGCCACAACTCTGTGCACTGCTCTAGGTATACAATCTGATTATTTCTGGGACAGACATTTCATGTCATGTTAAGGTGAGGAGAATGGGAGGAAGAAGGGCTCCCAGGGATGATGTGTGCCAGAGTGTGTTGTCTGTGCCTGGGCTTGTTTCAAGGGTGGAGAAGGATGCAGGGACACCAGGTTAGGTGGTGGAATTATAATAAAAGCATTTGAATACTTAGGGGAAAAGGCTTTTTGAAATCCTAAACCATTAGAGTTAAGCACCAAGTTAATAAAATACAAAGTAATTTGTTTAACAGAACTCCAATACAGCAAAATCTTATACCACACACAAATTCATACTTGAACGATATAATCAAGCAGAGTAAACCATACTAAATGTAAAGTCAATAAATTCTCTTTTGATTGTTCAGCCCCACCACAACCACCAGAGAAGACCATAAGGAATTTAACAGAAGGAAATTAATCACCATAATACTTTAGTTCAATACTGAGCTACAGTGAAATAATTTGGGCATTAGTACAGTTTATTTGAAATAAGATTTAAAGCAGCACATTTAAATGAAGCAGAATTCATTAAGCAACCTCTCAAAAGGATCATTTCCTCTAATTATTGCTTTTATAACAGAAGACAAAAGCAACTCAGTGTAAGTTCATAAAATCCACAATTAGCTGCCAAAATCTTACCAGATAAAATTAGAAGAGAAAGAATATTTAGAAGCACAATTGGTAAAAAGTTCTGTTGTTTTTTTTAAAAAGGCATTTGCCCTTTCTTTCTACCCATAATCATTAAAAGTAGAGATATATCACATGCCAGATATTGTGGCAGATCCTCAGGTATGAAGGAAAAATAAGAGAAGACCAAGCTGGATGCTCCAGAAGCTAATAGTGCTGGGGTGGAAGGGAGGAGGGTTATAAAGATCCTCATACTACCTCCAGACAAGTGTGAGCTCCATCTATGGGGAGAAGGAAGCTGTATCTGACTGGCTGAGTGGTTGAACCATGTCCTTTTTTTTTTTTTTCCATTTATTTATTTTGAGAAAGAGACAGTTTGAGTGGAGGAGGGACAGAGAGAGAGAGACAGAGAGAGAGAGAGAATGAATCCAAGCAGGCTCCACCCTGCCGGCTGCATAGCCCAGTGTGGGGCTCGAACCCACAAACTGTGAGATCATGACCTGACCAGAAACCAAGAGTCAGATGCTCAACTAATTAAGCCACCCAGGCTCCCCTTAAGCCATGTCTTACCGGAGAATGAGTCTGAAAAACAAGGTAAAACAGGGGAAGGAAGGCATTCCATAGTCCAAATAAAAGAAACAGTAGTACATGAAAGGGTACCAAGGATGAAACAGAGTATTTTAGGGAATCCTTGGACAGAGGAGTGGGGGATAATGAGGCATGAAGATGGGGTGCACAAAGCTGGAGAGACTGATGGGAACAGGATTATGGAAGAGTGTTTCAGTCAAATGACAAAATTAGTTCAAGCTTTATGCCTTACTCAACAGGGCTTGCTGAGAAGATACTTAAGACCTGATCAAAATCTGTCCTATTATCTCTTAAACTTTTCAGTATTCCAAAGTATTTAATAATTATAGTGTTTTAACTGCTATATATATATATATATATATATATATATACATGATTGAATATATGAGTAAATATATCATTAATATATTTACTATTATATTAAATGTTATATATAAATATATATAACCATATACATATGATTTTATATATATACATATATATATAATTAAGACAAAATGAAAAGGCAACTTATGAAATGGAAGAAAGTATTTTCAAACCATGTATCTGATAAGGGTTAATATCCAGAATATATAAAGAACTGCTACAACACAACAACCAAACAATAGGATTTTTAAAATGGGCAAAAGACTTGAAAATGGCCAGCCTGCACATGAAAAGTAACTCAACATCACTAATCATAATAGTAATGCAAACCAAAACCACACAATTACAAGAAAATTAGTGAGGATGTGGAGAAATCCGAACCCTCATGCACTATTGGTGGGAATGTAATTTCCTGTAGCCATTATGGAAAACAATATAGAGGCTTCTCAAACAATTAAAAATAGAATCGCCATATGATCCAGCAATCCTGCTTCTGGGAATATATCCAAAAGAAATGAAAACAGTATCCTAAAGAGGTATTTGCAACATGTTCATTGCAGCATTATTCACAATAGCCAAGAGGTGGAAGCAACCCAAATGTCCACAAACAGATGAATGAGCAAAGAAACTGTCATATATACACACATTGGAATATTACTCAGCCTTAAAAGAAGAAGGAAATCCTGTCATATGCTACAATATGGATAAACCTGGGGGATATTATGTTAACTGAAATAAGTCAGTCACAAAAAAAACATGATTCCACTTATATGAACTACAGTAAAACCTTGGATTGCAGGCAACCTGCTCTGCAACTGTTCCCCCAGATGAACATACATTTCTAATAAATTTTAATTTGATAAACAAGCAACGTCTTGCAATACAAGTACATGACGCCAAATGTCACATGATCACAACTGAGCCAAAAGTTCGTTCTCTCTCTCTCTCTCTCTCTCTCTCTGGGATTGTGGGTGATCATCTCCCATGCTAAGATGCTCAGTCCCAGGCCTCGGTGTTTGGCAGAAATCAGTGATTTTTCAGAACGCTGGAAGGTGCCCACAACCTGCACTAGTGTATGTTTTCTCACTTCAAAGCATCTATGGACATCTCTTTGCTTTTTCATACTAGATAGAGTAAGCTCAGGAATGCTTTGCTTCATTCTAGACCAGGCTGCCTGCAGATATAGACCCCTTCCTCTGTTGCCTTATTGCCAGTTACAATAGATACACTATTTGACAAGTTTAATACTGTACTGTAGTCAACATCCATGCGAGCACATACAATGGCCCCAATGCAGAAGATGATTCCACTGAGCCAAGAGATAGCAGTGATTCCATTAGTGATAGTGGAAGTTGTCCCACACAATAACCCTCCTCTCTCTTTTCTCCCTCACACCAGCCATGAAGGTTTTCAAAGGTAAGGGCAGGTTAATTTATTATTATTTTATATATTATAGTTTTTTATTATTTTGTATATTACAGTATTGTAATCATTTTTATATGAATCTTTGGGGGTTGTGGAATGAATCATCTGAGTTTCCATTACTTCTTATGGGGAAATTCACTTTGCTATACAAGTGCTTTGGATTACAAGCATGTTTCTGGAATGAAGTATGCTCGCAAACCAAGGCTTTACTGTATCAATGGTAAGCAAACTCTTAGAAAGTAGAATAGTAAGGGGCACCTGGCTGGCTCAGTTGGTAGAGCATGCAACTTTTAATCTCAGGATTATAAGCTCAAGCCCCACATTTGGTGTCTCTACACTTAAATCTCTTTACGTAAATAAAATATTAAGTAAAAATATTTAGAGGTGCCTGGGTGGCTCAGTTGATTAAGTGTCTGGCCTCGGCTCATGTCATGATATCACAGTTCAGGAGTTCCAGTCCGCACTATCAGTGCAGAGCCTGCCTGGAATTCTCTCTCTCTTGGCCTCTCTCTCTCTGTCCCTCCCCCACTTGTGCTCGCTCCCAAAATAAAAAAATAAACTTAAAAAAATTTTTTTAAGTAGAATGGTAGTTAAGGGTTTGGAGGAGGGTTGGGGGGAGAAGAAATTAGTGTTTAATGGGTACCAAGTTTCAGTTTGATAAGATGAAAAAATTAGAGATCTGTTACACAACAATGCACACATTATACTATATGTTTTTTTAATATACTGTAGTATATGTTTTATACTTTAAAAATCAATAGGATGGGAAATTTTATGTTACCTTTTTCACCACAATAAAACAAACCAACCAATAACAAAAACAAAAAATTATAACTAAAGGTTCCAAAGTTCCAGGCTAATTCATAAGGAGTTACTAATGCCAATATGGGAACACAACATGTATCAGCTGTATATAGTGAGGTACCAAATGTACAGTGTTCTGCTTACAGTGAAGTTTCAACGTTCTCTGATGACACAGCAATTACTAGTAAGCTGTATGCCTGAAATCTGCAGGGCACAAGATAAATGAAACTGTACAGATTTATAAATGACAGCTCAAGTCTACTGATGCTGAGATTCTTGATTGTTCCATCCCAGAAGGTGTTTTCGGGGTTTAGTAACCTAGAACTACTGAGTGGTGGCTAGAGTTTTAAAAAGAAACCATGACCTTAAATGAATATAGACAAACTTTCAGGTATTATTAAAGAGTCCAATCTAGTCTAAATCAAAACTAATTCCATCCAATGTGCAGCCAGTATGGACAGAGCAGGAATCAGAGAGTGACAGGAGGCAAGTGTGAAGAAAAGGAAACAGAGAAGTCTATCCACTGGTCTGTGGTCCCCTGGCCTGTAAAACAGCAGCCAGTTGCAGGAGTTCAAATGCAGGCAATGAGGGGCCTTGGCTCATCTCTCCCCACCTCCTCTCAGCTCCTGTCCCTGTAGTTCACCCACAGCTTCTTTCTGCTGGGGTCCTACACAGCTGGCCCGGCAGGCTGTTTTTGTACCAGGGAAAGTCTTTCAAGATGATTCACAGCTGCCCTCCAGGCAGACCTCCTGGCCAGCAGGAAATGTCAAGCATTTGCTGTCCCCTCTCCACACACTAACCCCCCACCCTCCAGGGTAGCTCCAGCCACAAGGCTGTTTTCAGTCTCTCTGCTCACAGACATCTCCAAACTCCAGGAGAGACACACCACAGTCTCCACAATTCCATTCTAATCCTATCCATATTAGCTTGGGCCTCTCTCAAATGACTGGGGGGAGGATAGAGAGAGGGAACTCTCTACTCCTTGGAGTTCTCTGCCTGGAATCCATTTTTAGCCTTCCTGACAGAGCCTGGGTTATAGGGTGGAGGGCATAATAGTTGTTAAGCCCATTTGGCCACCTCTTGACAAACCTACAATGGATGATTCTAGAATCTCTCTTCAGACAATGTGAATACTTACCACCTACTGGCAACAGCTTTGGGGCTTGGGTCAAAATTTTATACAACAGGAAAACTCCCATTTAACCTACTGTAATACATCTGTATAGAAACAGGAGAGAAAAACCCTAAGGACTCCATCAAACTGAGGTACTCTGTTATCAGGTGCCCAATGTACCTCCATGAAGCCTAAAATCCCTCAGAGGACAATCTGAAATTCAACTCTAGTCAAATAACAGCACAAACAAGCACAGAAGAAGATATCAACACTAGGGAACACAAACTATTGACTGCCAGGCCATGTCACATGCAAAAGCTTGAACTGTGTCACCCAATGCTGGAAAGTACTGATGATGTGCACAAAGGTGCTCAGAGGTATCGGTGTAAAATATACAAAAGTAGAGACACCTGAGTTAATACTGATGTGTGCAACTAAGACTATGCAGGAAGGAAATCTTGGTAATTTTACTAATAACTCTGCCACTACTAACTGTCCCTGCATATTAGAACTTTCTCTACAGATTCAAACTCCAGGGTAAGAGCAGTCAGAGGGCTGAGCCTAAGTAGTGAACCCATGCCATAACTCCTAGGAGGCAAGAACAGGAAATCCTCATTTTGATGAGGGAGTGTGGGGCAAGTTGAGGGCAAAGAACAGGCTAACAGCACCTCCCCCCGTCCAGGTGGGGTATGTGTAATATTCCTCAGATACTCCTGGCTGCCCAAGAATAGGGGAAAGGAAAGAAAGCAGATGGCTGACTGATAGAGATAACAGTCATGCAGGACAGGAGTCTCCTTCAGTTTATGGATAACTTAGTAAACTAAACTGCAAGAAAAAGGTAATCTTATCTCCAGAAACCTATAGACTCCGTTTCTTGGAGCCCGAATATTATCCTCATCAAGATGTAAATGGGTTTAAGTGCTAATGTGGGAAACACAGGCAAATGAAAAATTTAATTCCTTACTGCCTACAGCCCACTGACAAGTTCCTGAAACAGGCAGTGACCTTCCTCTAGGAGTTCAGCTGCCTCAATGATGACTTTGCTAGGGGCAAAAGGGGATCTTGGCTTAACGTTATTCTGACCCTCCAGGATCCTCTGAGTCTCCTTAAACACATAAAAATTCCTTTACAAGCCTCCTTTATCTTTAACCCCCAATTATATGTTGGTAATTATACTGTAAGCATATGGCCCCTGATACACATCTGTAGGGTCTCATGACTGAGGTTTTACTAAACAGTAATAAATGGTGTTTTTCTAACAACAGCTAGTCCCTCAAGGTCCTGGAAAACTTGCTTCCAAAGTTCCTTCAAGACTTACTCTGTCCCTAACCCCCTCCCAACCTGAAGGTATATAACCAGCCCCTCTTCACAACTTCAGTGCAGCTCTTTATCCCCACGCGTTCTGTCCCCGTGCTTTAATAAAATCACCTTTTTGCACCAAAGATGTCTTCAAGAATTCTTCCTTGGGCATCAACCCCGAACCCAACCATCACCCCAAACTCCCATCAATTTGACCTACACCGGCTTCCAAGCAGAAGGTAAACCGTACCACGGCCCACCACTGTGCAACCTATAGTGGACATCTTTAAGAACTCAGAACATAAGTCAAAACAAAACAATACTGGCAATGATAAGCAATGTTATTTCTGGCAGTCCACATTACATGCCAATATCACTTTGTCTAAAAAATAATTTATAAAAGCCTATTACTACCACAGTCTGCCATCATCAGTCAGAGTTAACAAAAAAAATGAAAGCTCCCAGAAGGGCTAAGATCATTAATGCAATCCTGATAACAAAGACGTCGTGAGATTATTTAATTTTTTATGTCATATCATATTAATTGTCATGTTTAAATTTGTAAATTGTTGCTTGTTTAAAAATCCATTTGCTAAAATAATAAATAATGCATGTTGTGACATACTAGTGAAATCATTATTTTTTTAAAGCATCACAGGCACAGATGAGTAAGCATTTCAGTGCAACTACTCATACCATTCAGGGAAAAACAAGAGGATCTGATTAAGTTACATCATGGCAAAAAAAGCAAGAGTTGCTACAGTATTTCCCTACTGCAAACTGACCTTCTACATTTCAGATTCCTAAGGTCAGCTCAGCTCAGCAAGGCACCTGGGGAGCCAAAGCCAGAGTCCAGAAAGGAGGATCCCTATCCAACACAGCATTTGAAGTAGTAGCATCAGCTAACATGGAGGCTGAGCTGGCAATGGAAAGGTGGCCAGGTTTAAAAGAAAGGCTGTAAGGAATTACCAGGACAAGATTTTCCAGATCATGGTATAGCAAAGGGAATATGGATCACAGCTTTCCTTAAACAATGTTCATCCATTTTTATCTCTCACTAACTTTACTCTGTACATCTTTCATGTTCAATTTCACCTCTTCACGCAGGAGGTCGTTCTTTACTTTCATTAGATAGGGGTAAGTACTAGCATCTCCTTTGAAAGTGAAGTTGTTATTTGCAAATGCAGGCAGGCAGAGAGAAAAACCAAAGTTGACAGCACATGCAAAAAACTCCTATGTTCTATATACTTTTAACATAAGATTTAAACCTATATCATAAACCCTTAGAAAATAAACTTGAAGTGACTGAATTAAAGTTAAACCAGTGATGTTACAAAATACCTGGTAACCCAAAGATTAAATGTAAAACATGAGCCTACTGAGTCAAGGTCAAGCTCCTAAACCTGACATTCTTAGCTCTCTGTGGTCTGGTCAGAATCTACTTTTTAAAATCTTACTTCCTACTGATTCCCTTATTATATACATGTTCTATATGCCCGTTTGTGTGCCTGTATCAAGTAAACTATAATGCACACACAGTTCCTCATATTCTCCATTGAGCCTCTGTTCACAGTGGTGAGCCCTCCTTCCTTTCCTTTGCATCCTTCCTTAATAATCCAAATTCTACTACCCCAACTGACACCTTGGCCCAGAAGTCTTCCTGGATTTTCCAGGGACTGCTCTCTCTTTCCTCTGGCTCCCACAGCTCGGGCTATCCTCTTACAATAAACTACACTCTGAATCTTTTTAATAGTCATCTTTGTTTATAGTGTCACTACTAAACTCTCAGTATGCATCTTCACAACGCAGCTCTCACTTATGGCGAGACACCCGCACGATGCCCTGTTTACATACAAGGATCCCAGGGTCCAGCCTCCAAGGCAGAGCACACCTAATCTCTCACCTATGGCAGTTCATCTCCTACCTGCCTTGTTAAATGCCTTAAGAAAGGGTTAGTTCACTACCCAGACAATCCACTCTCCTTTCAATGTCATTGGTAATGTTCCTTGGTTTGACCTATCTCTGTCTCACCATACAATTTCCTCATCCAAACAGTGAATGGGATACCACCGACTGGGTTTGCCAGAGGGAAACCCCAATATGTAGATGGGTAACACTGCAGTAATTACCCCTGGCTAACCAGGCACCACCTTGAAACCTTCAACTTCCTCACATAGACAGTAAGGGTTAAGATGAAGCAACTGGTCCTGGGCTCTACAGTCTTGATCCCCTTCTTCTTGGACCTCAGCACACAATTCCCCCTCATTGAATCTTACAGCTACTTAACTTCTTAATGGAGCTTAACAATCTCTTAGCTGTCTGGACCTTAAAGTTCTCAAATGAAGCTCAGTATCAAGTATAATAGCAGAGGTAGAGAGAGATGGCTCAGAGAAGGGAATTCATTTTCCTTGTTAAAAAAATTTTTTTCAAATAATACAGATGATACCGATGAAGTCTAGTCTACTGACATCTCCTCAATCCCATCTCAGTCCTTCCGAAGAGTCTTTTATCAATGCATTTACATATCATCTGCCATTAAATCTAACCTTATCATTTAGAATATACATTATGCTTCATCAAGAAAGAAAAAAAAGTTTAACTATTAAATCATGCCACCACTTGTTAGATATACTGATTATAGAAATGTTAATAGTTGAAACACATGTTTTAGAATCCATGAAAAACATGGATTGAACTGATTTTATATAGAGATTTCATATGCACAACACATACAGAATCTATAAAATACAATGCATATAGGAATATATCTAGTTTTGTGGCGCCTGGGTGGCTTAGTCGGTTAAGCGTCCGACTTTCGCTTGGGTCATGATCTCGCTGTTCGTGGGTTCGAGCCCCGCGTCGGGCTCTGTGCTGACTGCCAGCTCAGAGCCTGGAGTCTGTTTCAGAGTCTGTGACTCCCTCTCTCTCTGACCTTCCCCTGCTCGCGCTGTCTCTCTCTCTCCTAGAAATGAATAAAACATTAAAAAAAAAAAAAGGGAATATATCTAGTTTTGCAGAGGTTTTCTTTACATGAATGTGGTATTTCTATAATTTATTTTTCTCAGTAAAAATATATCAGGGAGAGTTTCCCACAGCTGCCTAGCGATCTACCACATTTTTTTAGGTGCTGCATAATATTCCCTATGCTGGCTATACCACCAGGCATTTTATTATTCTATATGTTAACTATTACTAACAATGATGGGATGAGAGTGTGCACATGTATATTTTGCTAGACAGAGAATTACTGAATCAAAGATACCTGACCTTATTTACAAACAGTGACAAGCTGCCCTCCCAAAAAGGTCTGAACAAATACATTCACCATTTATAAGTGATACCCATTTTTCTCCACTGTTGCCAAAACAGATTATTCATCTTTTAAATTTCTGCCAATCTGTTGGAAGAAAATCACATCTCATTGTTTTGCGGAAGGCTCCTTATATTCCCTGTATTGATCCCTTGCCTATTACACATAGCCTATTTTCTCCCAGTCTCCCATTTGTCTTTTACTTATATTTGCATTTTTGTCTTTAGTGATACAGACATTCCAAATCTTTAAATAGTCAAATTTACCAATCTTTTCTCATCTCTACTCAGGATTACTTACTTTTAGAAATATTTTCTTCTAACAGTTAACCCATTCTTTGCAAACTCTGTTGATGTTCTGGCCTGACAGTGCTGGGAGGGAGATGCGGTACACTCTCACAATCCACACACTGGAAAATTTCTACAACTGTCCTCAGCCCACCTCTGAAAGGGGCAGGTGCCAGTCAGTCAGTCAGTGCTCTGCCAGCCTGTGGGCACTATTTCAGGGAGTACTAGCCAGTTCCCTTCCTTAATGTCTGAAGCAGAAGCCTAACCCATTCCAGGCTATGTATGTGCCAACCTAGCCAGGCTGACATCATGGCCCAAGGCCAGACACCAAGGACCAAGCACACAGAGAGGCAAACATCCCACTATCCATGGCTGAGATCCTGAGCCAGCAGTGTCTGGACACTCGTGTGAAGACTGTTAACCCATCTCTCCATTCTCTCTTAGTCTCAGATATAAAAGACTGCCTGCAGAACTGTATTCCTAACCTGGCAAAAACAAACCGCAGAGCATTGGGTAACTCTGCTGATTCGATCCTGACAGGCCCAGCTGCCAAGACACAGTCCACATGACACAAGTCCCCTGTCCCAGGGAGCCGAAGGGAAAAGGCGGGCTCTTCTCCTTCTACATCTGCACCATGAGATCAGATCAGTAATTCCTCTGTGTCCAGCTCACCACTGTTTACACAGTCTCCCTTTCTTAATCTATAACCTACGGCTCCAGCCTGTCTGAGATTCACCCTTCAGGCCCTCATGACTCACCCAACTGCCAGGAAGGGGACCCAGGACAGTTGGGTTCCGAGTTCCCTGACTCCCAGCAGTATTCACTGAGCACCGGTTAGTGGCTCAGTGGGAAGACACAGGGTTCTAGACAGGTCATAGTCTGGTGGGAACACACACCCCTCTGCTGCAAGTTCATGATTTATTTAGCTAAAAACACAGAACTTAGTGAGCAAATAAAATAAGGTGGCTGTTCAAGTAGGAGAAGATATAGCCTGTTTTTCTGTGGCTTTTCTTTTGCCCTTGGGTTTCCAACTAAGAGCACAGCCAAGTGAATTCAGGTAGGGTCTTGCCAGCTGGGAGAGAAAAAAAAAAGCTGGATTCTTACTGTGACTTTTAAAAATCTGGCTTGTTTATGGGGCGCCTGGGTGGCTTAGTCGGTTAAGTGTCCGACTTTCGCTTAGGTCATGATCTCGCGGTTCGTGGGTTCGAGCCCCGCATTGGGCTCTGTGCTGACTGCCAGCTCAGAGCCTGGAGCCTGTTTCAGAGTCTGTGACTCCCTCTCTCTCTGACCCTCCCCTGCTCACGCTGTCTCTCTCTCTCTCTCTCTCCTAGAAATAAATAAAACATTAAAAAAAAAAATTAAAAAAAAAATAAATAAAAAAATAAATAAATAAAAATCTGGCTTGTTTAATAATCTCTGTATTTCTGTTTAAGGGAATATTAATCTCCATTAGACGCTCCTGGTAGTTGAGCCAAACTCAGCATTATCAAGAATTCCTCTCCACCTAGGTAAGGGTGAGCATGGGTGGGGAAGGGTCCATGTCCAATGTCCCTGTTCCCAGTATTTCAGAGTCCTGGGAAAGTCCATCTCCCATAAGTGGGGAAGACACGAAGGGCCTGCTCCAACGCATCTGGAACTCAGAAGGATTTCTCGCACACCTGAAGAAATCCCAATCCTACCTCAACCCTCTCTCAACCAAAATTAATCTTGCATGTCAGAGTTTATACAAAACACTATGTCCCCAGATATATACAGTTCCTCTTCGTACTGTGACAGCCCCAGCCCTCCCGCAAAGCACTGAAGCCAAATCCTGATGATAATACCCCACGTGCCATTCTGTGCTCAAGGACAGAGCTCACCCTTTGGCTTATCAAAGCCTCTTGAGGAAAACTCAAACAGAAAGCTTCTTGAAGGGACCAGCTAAGTTCCACTCACCTCTGGCCTCCATATTTAGTATGCTTCTTTAGACACAGGAAATATTTTCTAAGTATTTGTTCAATTAATTATATTAGAATTCTTTTTAGAATTAATGAAAGTTCACTTCTAATATATGTAAGTCTGATAAGCTCACATCTCCATTAAAGAAGTCTCTCCTTGTGGCTACAATCAACACTCTCCATTATCTTTTATTTAAAAAAATTTTTTTAATGTTTATTTACTTTTGAGAGAGAGAGAGACACAGAGTGAGAGTGGGGGAGGGGCAGGGAGAGAGTGAGACACAGAACTGAAGCAGGCTCCAGGCTCTGAGCTGTTAGCACACAGCCTAACGCAGGGCTCAAACCCACGAACTGTGAAATCCTGACCTGAGCCAAAGTCAGACACTTAACCAACTGAGCCACCCAGGCGCCCCATCATCCTCCATTATCAATTTCAAATTTAACCTGCCTCAACTTCCCAACCAAAAATAAGAAACTTGAAAGCCCAGGATGTCATTATATGAAATAGAAACTTTCCATATGCTCTAGATCTGTGCTACCTACCTAATCCTAATATGGGTAACCAACTAACCACATGCAACTAAATTCTAATTTTATTTTATTTTTTAATATTTATTTATTTTGAGAGAGAGAGAGAGAGAGTAGGAAAGGGGCAGAGAGAAAATCCCAAGTAGGCTCTGCCCTGTTAGCAGAGAGCCCAACACGGGGCTCAATCTCACAACTGTGAGATCATGACTTGAGAGGGAATCAAGAGTCAGACACTTAACTGACTGAGCCACCCATGCACCCCTTAAATTCTAATTTTAAAGAAAATTTGAAATTTAATTCCTCAGTCTCACTAACGACATTTTAAGCGCCCAAGAGCCACATGTGGCTATCTTACTGAGCTGTGTAGACATTGAAGATTTCTGTCATCTCTGCTCTAGATGCATTATAAATCTTAGAAATCTAAAGAACTCTTAGCATGCAGCCAGTATCAGATCATCAAAGTGCCATAATTAAATTTAAAAATACACTGCTCCTTTAATTAAAACAACAGAAGGAAACACTCTCACTGATGAGTAGAGCTTTTATAATAATAGATTTGTCTCATCACAATGAAAAATTCAAATGCAGCAGAATTCTCATCTTTCTCTGGTTGCCAAAAGTAATATGCTATATAGAGGGTAACACGTACTTGGAGTCACATGAATCCTTTCTTTGGACAGATAACATTTCTAGTTAATGGTCATTTAAGAGGCTAATTTGTATATAACCCTTAATGTCCTAGGTTGAGTAGAGAATGCAAACATCCAGGAAATTTTCAACCCAGGGATTTCAAAATGTATGCATACAAACCCAAAACATCCAAGTCCTCTAAGAAATCTGAAGCTAGGAGCAAGGTTGCCACGAGTATGTTAAGAAACTATGTGAATGAAAACAAAACCTCTATCTGGGGCATCCCCCGTCCCACTCCTCACTAAATGCCAACATTCCTTAAAAGATTAGACACACATATAGGGAGTTAAAGATAGAGGATCTTCAATTTCTTTTACAGACTTCTAGGACATTAAGACTTCAAGTTAAAAGTCCCAGGCAGCAAAGTTACAGCATACTGCAATGAAAAAGTTCCCCTCTCCCTAGAATGAAGCAATGAAAGGGATAATAAGTGCACAATGAAAAATAAATCAAAACCCTGGTGGATAACGATATACAGAAGGGGAAGCCTGGGGGTAAAAACCAAGATACCTTATCCAGGAATGTCAAGGTATAAAACAGTGCATTAGGAGTCTGGATTTGACACATTTTTGTAAGATTTGTGATGTTCTCATTTGGTTGTCCATGACACTGTCTAATAACTGATCTTAAATTGGTGAGGGTCATTCACTAGTTCTCACAGAGATGTGCTCTACCGTAAGGACACCTCTAGCAAGTCACAAACAACTCCAATGCGTTTTCAGCTCAGGTTTATGCTGGATCCTAAGGCCTATGACATCCTACTAATATAAAGGTCAAAGGAAATATATCCCTCAAACACTGCCAGGAGATCAGCTAGAGTTCTTAGGGGTGACCAACAACTGGGAGTTTAGTGATGTCAACTTTTAAATTTCATCTCATCCTTTCCCCTTCACACTACCTCACAGTCCTCAAACAGTGATCATCCTTTTATACCTGACTCCAGTGTCCTTGAACAGCTATTTATCACCATGAAATCAAACTGTATTTTCCCCTCTGGGAACACACATGTTGTGTGACAAGACAGGAAATCCTTAGACCATGATGGGTAGAACCATATTAGACTCACATACTGACCTTGAATTTACTGGAAAAGTTTAAGTGGTAAAAATTTCATCAAGGTAAGAGAAGAACAAATGAGAAACATTTTCCCCTTCCACTTTACACATTCATTATTTCAATTCTGTTGCCAATTGTTTGTAATCTTTTTATAAACTCTCAGGAACTCAAGAGAAAACAGTTCATGAGTCACTCTCCTAATTGCATATAAATGATGAGAAATATGTTACCATATGCACATTATCATTCGTTGAAAATTTTATTTAGCTGTTTTTAATGAAAACCCCTGACCATCAAAAGGATATTTTAAGCATGTTAAAGATTCTAGTACTGATTTCTTAAAATTCAAAAGAAAGTATGCAGACCAAAAAAGTATTAATATATCAACCTTCAAAGGAGGTTTCAAGGTCTACAATATTAAAAAAACAAAATGTTAAAAGGCTTAAAATATTAAAAACAAAGTATTTTAACTAGAATTTATCAGATTTACTAAAAAAATTCTTTACTGAGACATTAGAGAAGAAATTAACTTTTTAAACGAAGACAGTTTTTTAAAGTAAGCAATCTTACAAAATGTTTATCTAACAGAATCCAGGCATACTGCTATAGCATCTCTACTGACATACCTAAAAAACCACAAATTACTACGAAATAGGTCTGGAAACGTGTGGCCCACGTAGAAAAGGTCTTTAACAAAGAAAGAATTCTTTCTAAATTACGTCAGGACTCACGGGGTGGAACAACTGGTTATAGACGCACAACATTAGTCACATACTAAGTAATATCTCACTAATAAGAGAATATGTCTGAATAGCACACTTCCTTCCCCCCAACACACAAACAAAACCTCATCATCAGAGGCTAGAATTGAGAGGCACAGGGACGAGTTCCAAGATATCAGATAAGAAGATGTCTACAGAATAAAATTATCGTTAAATATTAACTAAAAGTCAAACATGCAAGAAAATATAAAATATGCATCACACAGTTTTAGAATGAGGTGAAGAAAAAGAGGCAGTGAGCCAGATTCCTATTTCTACTAGTAAGAGAAGAAATAAGAGGAATCTGTTCAAACAGGGAAGGGAGGAGAGCAGAGGAAATCTTGAAGAAGGGGCAGAGCTCAGGGTTCTAAATGAAGTGAAGAGGAGGAGGATCCGGATTCCTGCAGCCCTGGCAGATACATTCAGCCCAGATCTCAGCTCCAGGCAGAGGGGTAAAGGAGGGGGTGGGGGGGAAATTCTCTCTGATCCTCTTCTCCCAATCATGTCACCCACCAAGGGTCTACATTAAGACTGCTTTCTTTTTTTTTTTTTTTTTTTTTAATGTTTATTTTTGAAAGAGAGAGACTGAATGCAAGCAGGGGAGGAGCAGAGAGAGAGGGAGACACAGAATCTGAAGCAGGTTCCAGGCTCTAAGCTGTCAGCACAGAGCCCAACATGGAGCTTGAACCCATGAACCGTGAGATCATGACCTGAACCAAAGTCAGATGCTTAACCGACTGAGCCACCCAGATGCTCCATTAAGACTGCTTTCAAGGTCAACCTCAGCAGGAAGCTTGGTGTCAGGAGAGCCTCTGATGTCTAATACTCCACCCCTACATGTGTGCTAGCTAGTATGTGCCTGCAACAGAGTTTAACACATATACCCTGCCTGAGATAACATACAATTCTTTTCAGGATAATCCGTCAATCACTAAAAATTATTACAGAATTAATCCCAGGCTGCTGTGATCAGAGGCCCCCTAGAGTTGGGTACCATTGCAGCCCTAAGACATCTGGTCAAAATCTCATATGCACTAGGCAAATCCATGACGTTCTTCTTCCAATATGTTCCACTGATTCAATATCACTAAACAGGCACGCTAAACAGGTGAGGGGCATTAAGGAATCTATTCCTGAAACCATTGTTGCACTATATGCTAACTAACTTGGATATAAATTTAAAAACTAATCAATTAATTAATTAATTTTTAAAAAAAAAGGAAAGGAAGGACTAGGGTAGCAATCATCCTGGTTTTCCTAGGACTGTCCAGGTTATGGCGTGCCAAGTCCTGCATCCCAGGAAATCTCTTAGTCCTAGGCAAACCAGGACACTGGTCCCCATAGGTAAGATCCAGATGTTGGTAACTAAGATATTGTTGCCCTAAGAAGAGTAGATACTGTGTAGACTAATACAAACAAACCCACCACCTTTTCCTTTGCATTTCTAACCAAGAAGACTAGACTTCTTGACCTCCCTGACTACCTGCAGCCATGAGACTGAGCTCAGGATAATGGGATATAAGCAGAAGCCCTTGGTGGGAAGGGGGTTGCCTCATTTCCTGATAAGAAGGAAAAGCCTCAGCAGGAGAAATCTTTTGCTGTTACCCTTGGCCCATTCCCTCTGTTTCCTGCTAGAACAGAGAAGTGATGTCTAGACACGAAGTTACTTTCTAAGAAGAACATGAGGAAAACCACTATGCTAAAGATGGTGAAGGGGAGCCAGGCACAGGCCCTTGGTCTGGATGAACACTGTGGCAGTGCGGGCAGCTGGCTATGCCAGCTTCAGAGTTACTCCACACGACTGCTGCAAGAGACAATAAACTCCCACATGTTCGATCTCCACTGAAGTTCTCCATTATTTGAGGTGGACATATTCCTAACTTACGTTATCTGTGAGACTTCTTAAGAGTCAGCAGGCCACTCCCAACCTAACAGTAGTCATGGAAAACAACTTAAAAAGAGTAAGCTGTTCTCGCTCTCTCTCTTTTTTTTTTTTTTTTACAGCAGGTATGTATATTTTACCAAGGAGGTTAACAAAAACAAAAACAAAAACAAAAAAGGCTCAGAGATGAATAAGGTTTGAGCCAGACATGGGATACGGGTATTTGCTTGGTATACAGTTGGGTTATTTTTTAAAAGCTGAAATGTGAACAGTTTGTTTTCCATGGTGATGAAATAGGTGTGAAACATCAAGTCTACAACCTCAAACTGGCACCTTCAAAGTGCCAGGTAGTTTTCTTGGAAATCTTCCAATTTGAACCAACAAATCCTTTTTCTCTTAAAGCTTCAAAAGATACTAATCTTTCCACTTGGCAGATGAGAAAACTGTGGCTCCACGATAAAGTAAAAGACCAAGAGTCACATAGTTCGAAGGTGGAGCAGCCAGCGTCCAAATCTAGTATCAGCTCAAAGACTCCCCCTGTCTCTGGCCCACGGATATGGGGAATGGACTAGAATGTCCTGAAAGGTGCAACACTCTGCCTCAGTGAGGAGAGGGTAAGTCAAGGCTACACAGTGGCACATATAACTTTATTACAGTTTCTTTTTAAAAAATATCTTTCAAACAAGTTTGATTTTATTCTAAAGAGGCTTTACTCTCAAAGACTTAAAAATGTATATGTAGGGGCGCCTGGGTGGCTCAGTCAGTTAAGCGTCCGACTTCAGCTCAGGTCATGATCTCACCGTTCGTGGGTTAAAGCCCCAGGTCAGTCAGCTGACAGCTCAGAGACTGAAGCCTGCTTCGGATTCTGCCATCTCCCCCTCTCTCTGCCCCTCCCCCGCTCGCACTATCTTAAAAATATTTATTTATTTTATTAGAGAGAGAATGTGAGCATGGGGAGGGGGCATAGAGACACACACACACACATACAGAATCCCAGGCAGGCCCCATGCTGATAGTACACAGCCCCACACAGGGCTCAAACTCCTGAGTTGTGAGATCATGACCTGAGCTGAAACCAAGGGTCGGATACTTAACCAACTGAGCCATCCAGGTGCCCCCAAAAAGTAAAGTTTCTGTTAAGATATTTACTAATATAGAGGGCTAGCTGCCTGGTGGCTAGTTAGCTCAGTTAGGTAGAATGTGGCAGGAACACCAACATCATGGGCTTGATCCCCAGAACAGGCCAAGAGGTAGCAATTTTTGTATTGGGAAAAAAAAAAAAAAAAGATATTTACTAATACAATTATTACTTAAAGGGAACAGAATGAGAAGTAAAACTGCTCAGAATAGACAGTAATAACCCTGAAGGTCTGCATTCCCTGTTCTCTCCTCTGCAAACTTCATCCCTCACAGACTCCTGGCTCTCAGAGCACACAACTCAGATTAGAAATGTCTCTGCATTTTGATTCATCCTCTCAACCCACACAGATGCTGTTCTTACCTCACTTAGCATCTCAATCCCTGCCTCTAATCTTTCCACCCCCCAATCAATGTTCCGCTCTTCCACCTGTGTTGTGCCTAAAATATAAATCCTTCCTCCTCTGCCTTAAAAGCCCATTTACAGGGGTTCCTGGATGGATGGCTCGGTCGGTTAAGTGTCCGACTTCGGCTCAGGTCACGATCTCATGGTTCTTAAGTTCCAGCCCCATGTATGGCTCTGTGCTGACAGCTCAGAGCCTGGTGCCCACTTTAAATTCTGTGTTTCCCTCTCTCTCTGCCCCTCTCCTGCTCATCCTCTGTGTGTGTGTCTCTCTCTCAAAAATAAATAAACAATAAAAAATTGTTTTAAGACTATTTACAAAATAAGGTCCTTTTTTTATTTTCTGGACACAATTCTACCATCTTCACAGCTTCATCTTCCAACACACTTTCTCTAAGCCATACGCTGTGTTGGGCCATCCGCTACTTAGCACTGGTCATAGACACAGTCTGATTACACTTCCAAAACTCGACTTGCTATTCCCTTTGCCTAGAACGCTCTCCCCATTTCTGGGCTATCTGGTACACGCTGACACTAAATTGCAACCTAAAAATTTCTCCCTCTGCAAAGCCTTCCCCAGCAAAACAAAATTCTCTTTTCTGCTCTCAAAGTAATTTGCACCCTACAAGCCTAGGCACTCAGCACACAACATTAGCATTAGCTGTATGGTTAGTTACTGATGCACCTTACAGACCCAGCTGACCACTATGTACTATATCCATATTAGGTACTCAGCGAATATGAACTATCTGATGAGTCGCTTATGTGATGAGTTAAGTGAACCCCACTTTTCCTGGAGTGGTTTTTTAAAGTAAAGAGTGGTGCCTTACTCATTTCTATATTCCTAGCACAGGCAAATTTGAGATGCCCAATAAATGTTTGCTAAACTTATTATCATCAAAGTGCCTTACAAAAACATTTCCATTGGAGCACCTGTTGGCTCAGTCAGTAGAGCACGGGACTCTTGATCTAGGGGTATGAGTTTGAGCCCCATGTTGGGCGTGGGGCCTATTAAAATTAAAAACAAAAAACTGGGTGGTTCAGTTGGTTAAGCGTCCAACTTTGGCTCAGGTCATGATCTCAAGGCCCGAGAGTTCAAGTCCTGCATCAGGCTCTGTACTGACAGCTCAGAGCCTGAAGCCTGCTTCAGATTCTGTGTTTCCCTCTCTCTCTCTCAGCCCCTCCTCTGCTCATGTTCTCCTCCATCCCCCTCTCTCTCTCAAAAATAAACATCAAAAAGTTTTTTAAACACATACACACACACACACACACACACACACACACACAAAGAAAACATCTTCATGGAGTTATGACATAATGGCACCCCTTTCTGTGAACTGAGAAATAGTATCATTCAAGGAAATTTTAATACATGTATTTCTGATTTGTCTGAAATTTTTCTTTTTATATAAACAGCATGCAAGTATTATTTTTACAATCAGGTGTTTCCCTTTGGGGGAAGAGGAGAGAGGAGTGGGAAGAAAGACTGTCAACGGTATTACTCATTATTGACTATACAGGATTAGAATCCAAAATAAATTGTCTTTAAGTTCAGAAAAAGCAGGGAAAAAATTCTTTCTTCTTAAATTCCTATGCTTCCCTATCTGACAATGAAAATCTTAAAAACCACATCTTTCTCCTTTCTCCTTAGCTTCTAGGATATTTAGAACTAAATTATTCATTCTAGACACAAGGTTGATCTGTTCTTTCATCTTAAGTATTTTTGATGATTTGAAAAACAAATTAGTATATTAAATATATTTTAATGACCTAAGTGACCTAAAATCATTTTGGGATGCAGGCATAGTATAACTACATATAATAGATGAAATTAGAGCCACTTAATGCAGCTCAATCAAAACTGCAGTAAAACCTTGAAAAAAAAATTAGTCATCTCTGAAATCTTGGCAAAATCATCATCCTTTTTCTAAATTATTTCAATACATTTTAATGAGCTTTTTCATTTCGATTGAGATCTTTAAACCATTAATATTTAAGCATCATTTAAAATCTTCCTTTGTAGGGGCGCCTGGATGGTTCAGTCAGTTAAGCATCCAACTCTTAATTTCATCTCAGGTCATGATCTCATGGCTCATGAGATGGAGCCCTGTGCTTACAGGATGGAGCCTGCCTGGGATTCTCTCTCTCCCTACCCCTCCCCTGTTCACGCTTGTTCTCTCTCTCTCTCTCTCTCTCCCTCTTTTTCTCTCTTTCAAAATAAAAACCATGAATAAGTAAATAAATTTTCCTTTGTAAATTATCAGGCTGCTCATATTGACACACAAAACCTCAGCTCTACATTATTCTGTTCACAGAAACCTTTCTGGTTGATGTAATTTTGCCTTGGAATAAAAAAAGTCTACTTAAATTGAGAAATAATTCCTTATGATAAATACAAAAGCACTGACTCCTCAAAATAAAACTTTGCCTCGGTACTTAGAGATGCCTAAGAAATAATACCACAAAAAAACAAAAAATAAAGATTAGCTTTTAATAAAACAAGTCTTTGTGCGAAAAAAAGTAATGTCAGTCACAAAGAAAGAACACTGCCAATCTTCCATATTCCCTACACGACAGAGCAGATATGCTCCTAAGTTGAAGCTTATTTTTCTACTGCCATAGTAGAAACATGGGAGACACATTTACATTTTCAGGGCAATGCTGACATGAAGTTGCAAGTGTAAATATTTGTTCCCTTTTGGTTTATAAATTTCACTATGATAAAATTCTGTATATAGAACTACTAATTAAAAAGGAATCTATTTGCCTAGTACGGTGCTTGAGGTTGTATGTTTATTCGAGATGGATAAAATGGTACACACTAGTAAGGAATGGGAATTAGAATTTTGAACTTTATTGGTTTAACAAGTTCCTCTTGGAAAGGAAGAGTTCATTTGTCAGTTCTAAGAAGCTCCTTCAGATGATAATTTGTGTGAAGATGTAGCAGTATAGTAAAAATTAATATCTCCTCCTGACTTTGAAAGGAAGGTTGAGATGTTATGAAGCAACAGCAAATGAAGTGTTTTAGAAAAAAGGAGACAATTTTCCATCACTTTGATTTTTAGGGTCAATTGATAACACCATTTAATGGCACTATAGTAACAAGGTCCCTCACTGCTCAAAACTGCTTTAATATGCAACTCAGGGAACCAGCTAAACAAAACTGATTATCTCATAACACGTTCAGATGAATAGCCAGCACTATTATTCTCTTTCTTCTTTACTAATCTGGAATCTAGACCTTAAGCCCAAAGTGATTTCTCATAATCACCACTGCCACAAACAAGTCACAATTATTAAGTTCTTACTACGTACCAGGGACTGTTTGAAGCACTTAGTTGTATTAACTAATTTAACTTACCAAACAGCTCTGTAAAATGAGTACTATTATCACAAAATGTATTAATTAAATAAAACATTTTAGAAGTTTAAAGCATATATATCTTACACAGAGGATTAAGTTCTCAAGATAAATTAACTTCTCTTACTGCTAGTAAGTCCAGGGCTCAAAAGTGGAGAGTCGATGCTACATAAATTGATATTAAGTCCTCCCCTCTCCTCTAGGCTCCTACATGGCTTTCCTCTGTCACTGATGCTCCTTTCTCTTACATGGCCTAGGAATCTGGCCTCAGGCCTCTACTCTTCTGATCTATACCCTTGCCCAGGTAAGCTTGGGTAAGCTCATTGGCCCCATTCCAGCTATACATTCATGGGTCTCAAGTTTGTATCTCTAGTTCAGACTTCTTACCCAAGATCCTGACTATCAAACTGACCACCTGGGTCTCTATCTGGATGTCCAATAGGCCTCTCAACTTCATGGCCAGATAGAGAACTATAGATTTCTTTTACTCCCAAATCACATTTCTGTTTAAGCTTCCAGCCTTCCCTACCAGTAAACAGCATCATTATCCATCCAGATTCATCCTTAAGCCCTTCCCTCTACATCCTACATCCAATTAAGTCCTGTTGGTTTTTATTCTCAAAAAATATCTTAAATCTGATCTCCTTTCCCTGCACTCTGCCTGGATTCCCACACTACAAATTCAAGGGCCAATTTTCTGTCCCTCTGATACCCTTGGCTTGTCTTCAACTCAAGGCTTTTGCCACAGCTGCTGCTTCTGCTTGGGATACTTTCCTGAGGCAAAGCTGTATCTTCAATTTCACCCAGGTCTGAACCTAAACATCACCTTCCCAGACCAGTCCTACTGAATCTTTAGAGCACCTATCACATAATATACAACTGAAGGAATCTTATGTTTGTACTTGGTAACACATTTAATGTAAGCTACTTGAGTGTCATGTCTGTCCTCCTCATTCCTATTGCCTAGAACAATGCCTGGCACAAAGCAAGCACTTTTAAGACTGAAAGTAGAGGATGGCTATGAAGTCAACTAAGAAAACACTGACTTATAGTCCATCAATCATTAAAGAAATAAACAACACAAGACAGCCAACAGTAGCCACCCAAGTCAGTTTGTCTTTTGCTTTCTTATTCCCATGGGAACTGCAAGATCTCTGTTTACAACAATCCTCTGCATGACTTTCCAACTTCTGATTGTAACCCAAAGTAAAAAATACATTTTATATCATGACCCAGTATATACATATTTAACTGAAACAGAAGTTCCATGAGAAGTTATTTACCCTCCCTACGTGGGTAAGTACGTGTTATTTATTCAGTTTGTTTGCTTGTTTGTTTAATGATAGTAGCCCTTTATTTCATTGATTACATAACAATCTAATGGGCGAGAATTCAGTTTGAAGAGCACTAATCCCATTTTGGTTTTCTGGGTAAAGAAAGTAAATTTTCTGAAAGAAAGAAAGAGACAGAGAGAGAGAGAGAGAGAGAGAGAGAAAAGAAGGAAGGAAGAAGGAAGGTAGGGAGGGAGGGAAGAAGGAAAGAAGAAAGAAAGGCAGAAAGAAAAGGAAAGAAAAGACATTTTCTGCCTATATGTGCTAATTTCATATTAGTCACTTTACCTTCCTGGGCCTCCCCCTCACCCGTGAAATAAATTCCTGTGGTAACTACCCATAGAGGGGCTGACTTGAGTAAAACAGACCGGGGTTGAACACACCTTAGGAAGGATAAGATTCTACTGGAATTCAGTCCATAAATATCAAAGAGCTCCAAAGGGCAACTTCTACCTCCCTCTCCTCCCCTTTCAATCGATTAGCAAATTCTTGTCTGTTCCACCTCCAAAACACATTTCCCGATCTGTCCCCGTCTCTCCCTCTCCACTGTGAAACCCCAGTGCATGCAGCCATCATCCCAACGCCCTCCGGCAAGCCAGCGTGCCTCTCTCACCCCCATAACTTCTTCCATACCCAGCAGCCTCAGTGACCTTTAAAGTTTTATTTTAAAAAATGTTCAACTCTACAGAAAAGTTGCAAAATATTGCAATAAACACACATATGCCCTTAACAATTTGCCATCTCTGATTCCTCTTTTTTTATTGAACCATTTGAGAATAAACTACAAAGATCATGACCCTTCACCCCTCTTAAGAACAAGGATATTCTCTTCATAACAACATTAGATTATCAAATTCAGGACACTTAACGTTGATATAATACTATTATCTAATATTTGGTGTATAGTCTAATTCTGCCATTTGTCTTAATAATTCCTTTGAAGCAAAAACATTTTTTTTCCAGTCCAGAAACACACATTTCATTTCATTGTCATGTCTCTCAGTGATGTTAAAAACACAAATCAAACTGTATTGTTCCCCAGCTTTAAATTCTCTGCTGCCCTTCCCTGGGTCTCTTTGCTATAGCCACATGAGATGCCTTTTTCTTCCTCAAACACAAGTACTTCCCTCCTTGAGCTCTTCCCACAGCTGACCCCTTCTCATCCTTTCATATCTCCTAAGGAACTTTCCAGAGTATGATGTCCACAGCCTCACTCCTTGGTATTTCTCTCTCACATTGCTCTTGATTCCCTTCATGTCACTTAACAGTCTGTAATTACCTGTAATTACCTTGTTGGTTTATTTGCTTATCAACAACTGTCCAAGTAGAATAGAAATTCCATGAAAGCAGGGGTGTCTCTGGGAACAGTGCTTGGCTCAGAGTATGCACTCAATAAATATTTTTGAACGACTAAATGAAGGAATTAGTAAGTAAGCTACTAAAAACATGAAGTGGTCATGTCAATGACATCCTGGGTAAGACTGCACACTGATAGATACAAGTCAATGAAGGCCCCTTCTCTTCCACAGTAAGGGCAATAGGTAGTATGTAGTCAGAACTGGGAGGGATTCAACATTAACCTCACCCTAAGGTGAGCACTGTGAAGGTTACGAAGGTGAGTAAGACCAATATGGATTAGGAGCGCCTAGGTGGCTCAGTTGGTTGAGCATCCGACTTTGGCTCAGGACATGACCCCACAGTTCATGAGTTCGAGCCCCGCATCAGGCTTACTGTCGTCAGCACAGAGCCCACTTTGGATCCTCTATCCCCGACTCTCTCTGCCCCACCCCCACTCTGTCTCAAAAATAAACAAACATTAAAAAAAAAAAAAAAAAAAGACCAAGATGGTTCAGCACACCAGAACCACGTAGTTTATAGTGTTGGAAAGATACACACCCTCAGCTTGAAAGAGAAGCCCACAGTGGTATTAAAAAAAAAAAAAGAAGAAGAAGAAGAAGACTGGTTTTAGAGTCAGAAGATGTGGTCTGACTCCTATATATGCGTGTGTGTGACTCTACCTCTCTAGGCCTCAATTTTCTCATGTTTAGTGAGGATGTCTATTCCTTAGCCCATATGAGAAGACAGGGTGCTGCTGCAAGAGAGCAAGTACAGGCTCTTTAAACCTAAAAGGAAAATAGGCTCCTAAACGGAAACGAGGAGGAAGTAAATAAACTATGGCACACAACTGGGGCAACAGTAAATTATCCTTTAAAAAATTTGTTTGTTTATTTTGAGAGAGAGGGAAGGAAGGAAGGAGGAGGGGGCAGGGCAGAGAGAAACAGCAGAGTGAATGATAAAAATAAGTTTAAGACATATTCCTGATCCTCAGAAAAATCTTTTAACAAAGTACAACATCCATTCATGATAAAAACCCTCAACAACTTAAAGTAGGTGTAAGAATCATACTTCAACATAATAAAGGCCATATATGAAAAACCCACAGTTAGCATCCTCCTTAAGGGGGAAAAAACTGAGAGCTTTTCCCTAAGGTCAGGAACAAGACAAGGATGTCATCTACTCTCAACACATTTATTCAACAGAATACCGAAAGTCCTAGCCCCAGCAATCAGGCGACAAAAAGAAATACAAGGCATCCAAACCACCAAGGAAGAAGTAAAACTTCCTCTATTTGCAGATACCATGATACTTTACACAGAAAGCCCAGAAGACTCCACCAAAAAACTGCGAGAGCTGATTGTTTATCAGTAAAGTCACAGGACACAAAATCAACCTACATAATAGGCTGCATTTCTATACCAAGAATGAAGCAGTGGAAAGAAAAATTAACAAAAAATCCCATTTACAATTGCACCAAAAGTAATAAGATACCTAGGAATAAATCTAATCAAACAAGTGAAAAACTTAGACTCTGAAAACTATAAAACACTAACGAAAGAAACTGAAGACAACACAAACAAATGGAAAGACATCTGTCCCATGCTCATGGATTGGAAGAACAAATATTGTTTAAAATGTCCATATAAACTAAAAACCCAGATGTAAATTTATTGCAATCCCTATCAAAATGCCAACAACATATTTCATAGAACTAGAACAAAAAAATCCTAAAATCTGTATGGAACCACAAAAGACCCCAAATAGCCAAAGCCAAATGATTAAAAATCTAAATGTGAGACCTAAAACCATAAAAATCCTAGAAGAGAGTACAGGCAGTACCTGCTCCGACACTGGCCCCAGCAACTTTTTTCTAGATTAGGGAAATAAACATAAAATTAAACTACCAGAACTACATCAAAACAAAAAGCTTCTGCACATTGAAGGAAACAATGAACAAAACTAAAAGGCAACTTGCTAAATGAGAAGATATTTGCAAATAACATATCTGATAAAGGGTTAGTATCCAAAATATATGAAGAACTGATACACCTCAACACCCAAAAACAAAATAATCCAATTAAAAAATGGGCAGAAGACATGAACACTTCTCCAAAGAAGACACACAAATGGCCAGTACACACATGAAAAGATTCTCATCATCACTTATGAAGGAATGCAAATCAAAGCTATAATGAGACTATCACCTCACACCTATCAGAATGGCTAAAATAAAAAACACAAGAAACAACAAGGATGTTGGGCAAGGATGTGGAGAAAAAGGAACCTTCCTGCACTATTGGTGGAAATGCAAATTGGTACAGTCACTATAGAAATCAGTATAGAGGTTCCTCAAAAAGTTAAAAATAGAACTACCCTACCAGCCAGCAATCACACTACTATTTATCCAAAGAATACAATAACTAATTCAAACAATGTATGCACCCTTATGTTTATAGAAGCTTTATTACAACAGCCAAGATGTGGAAGCAGCCCAAGTATCCACGGACTGATGAACAGATAAAGAAGTACACACACACACAGTAGAAGAGTATTCAGCCATAAAAAGAATGATATCTTGTCATTTGCAACAACATGCATAGAGCCAGAGAGTATAATTCTAAGTGAAGTAAGTCAGTCAGAGAAAGACACATACCACATAATTTCACTGATATGTGGAATTTTAGAAACAAAGCAAATGAGCAAAGGAGGAAAAAAAGAGAAAGAAACCAAGAAACAGATTCTTAACTATAGAAAACAAACTGCCAGTTACCAAAGGAAGGGGGTGTGTGGGGGTGAAATAAGTGATATGGATTAAGGAGTGCACTTGTCATGATTAGTACCGGGTAATTAAAACAAAAACTTTTTAAATGTTAATTTAATTTACATTTTTAAAAAAGACATGGTCTCCATCTCTATTACATTACAACTAGCCCATAACGTCAAGGCCCACCAAACTGAGGCAGACAGACAAGAAAGAGCGCTAATGCTACAATGGTTCAGAAGAGGAGAAATTACTAGAGGTGAGGAGGCTGTAAAAGAAGGGGAATAAGTTCTCACTGCAGGAAAAAAAAAAAATTCTGTAACTACATATGGCAACAAATGTTAACTAGACTTGTTGGGGTGACCATTTCATAATAGACACAAATATGGCATCGTTATGTTGTGTACACCTGAAACTAATATAATGTTGTATGACAATTATACCTCAGTTAAAAGAAGTAAGCAGCAGAAGTGGCAAAAAGGCTGCTAGGATGTTATGGCCATGTAACATGTGGCCACGTGAGGGGTGTATCTCTGCTAATTAATACTAGTGGTAGTTTTCTTCTAGTGCTGCTGGTTCTGGTCTCGGCCTGACGCACACATCCATGCACTGACACCGCCAGGACAGGAGGCATGTCTAACTTCTGGTTGAATGTGCAGCACAGGTTCCGGAGCAAGTGGTTACTTGGCAAACACTCTGCTACATGGATCATGACATAGGACAGTACAAAGGAGAGAGAAGGGCTGTGGAAGAATCCACAGGAGCACGAGGAGAAGAAGGAGCTTACAGAAGGAGCAAGCAAGCCCTGGCAGCAGAGGACACAGGAACAGAGCTTGAAGAACTGAAGAGAAGGGTGATTGAGATTAACGCCTGTTTCCATTTGCTTTCCAACAACTCAAAGACTGATCTTCACCACAATGTTCAAAACTAGTTTTTAAAACGTCAAACATTAAAAATGAATTTTGGGGGTAACTGGGTGGCTCAGTTAAGCATCAACTCTTGGTATCAGCTCAGGTCATGATCTCACAGTTCGTGGGTTTGGGCCCCCAAGTCAGGCTCTGCGCTGACAGGGTGGGGCCTCCTCAGGATTCTCTCTCTGCCCCTCCCCCACTCACACTCTCTCTGTCTCAAAATAAATAAACTTAAAGAAAAAGAAGACTTTTGTTTTCTACTCCATTTTTTTTTCCATCTGCAGATATCTACAGATTATCCTAGTAAGATTGTTATAATACCAGGCAGTTGGCTTTCTTCCACACCTGAAGTATATGATTTATTTTAGACCTTCCTAATAATCACTATATATCCCACAGGGTTATGTATAACAGTCTCTTCTTTCAAATTCAAGTCTTAAATAGTTATAAATCCTAATGTCTTTTATACTACAAACATTTGCACTGTTTAATTTGTTTCATTAGCTCATAAAAGTGTTTTACAGGAGAGAAGAAGTAATTAAAATAATCTCTTTCAATAGACAATTTAAGTTCAAACAAGCAAAATGAAAATGAAGACATGAAATGGATCTATTTGAACTTAGCAGATATCTGATCTGGAGACTCACTGGTCATCATTAAATAGACTCTTGACTTCTCTCATCCTACATCAAGATACAGAGTAGCCCAAGTGAGCAGCTTTCAACCATAAAATGCAAACCAAGGCCTGAAATTCCAATGAACTAACCTGCCCTTAGGACTTTCAATTTCAGTCTCACATTTAAAATGTCTATACATTGGGGCGCCTGGGTGGCTCAGTCGGTTAAGTGCCCAACTTCAGCTAAGGTCATGATCTCAGGGTTTGGGAGCTGGAGCCCCATATAGGCTCCCTATTGTCAGCACAGAGCAGGCTTCAGATCTTCTGTTCCCTTCTCTCTCCCTCCCCCACTCCTGCTCGTGCTCCTTCTTTCTCTCTAAAAAATAAACAAAACTATTAAAAAATAAATAAAATAAAGTATCTTTATGTTACCTCTAACGCAGGATCAGAAAACATGATTGACATTCACTCATTCAACAGAGGTGAGCAAAGAGATAAGGTCTCTGTGCTTGTGAAGCTTTTCCATCTGGAAGGGACATGTGAAGTTAAAAAATACCTGACAAATAAATATACAGACTCTAAGAAGGGCTAATAAGAAAAAGTATAGGGCCTTTCATTTGAATTACTAAAGGGACTTCATTTAGATGGGAGGTTCAAAGAGATCAGGAAAAGCCTTTTTAAAGACTTACATTTAAAATGGAAAATATTTGGAGTGCCTGGGTGGCTCAACTGGTTGAGCATCCAACTCCTGATTTCGGTTTGGATCATGATCCCAAGGCCATGGGATCAGGCCCTGGGTCGGTCTCCATGCTAAGCATGGAGCCTGCCTGAGATTCGTTCTCTTCTTCTTCTTCTCTCTCTCTCTCTCTCTCTCTCTCCCCGCCTCTGCCCCTCCACCTCTCTCTCTCAAATTAAAAAAAAAAAAAGGAAAATATTGGGGCACATGGCTGGCTCAGTTGCAAGGGTATGTGACTCTTGATCTTGGGGTTGTGAGTTTGAGCCCCATTCTGAGTGTAGAGATTACTTTAAATAAATAAACTTTTAAAGTAAAATGGAAAATACATATGAAATAATAGTGTTTGTTTTAAAGCAGAATAGACAGTTGCAGATATGCTTTGATTATAGTCATGGAAAAGGACATGCACACAGACAAATCTGGAAGAGAAAAACAAAAACAAAATAGTTGTGTTAGGGTACTAAGATTATGGACAGTATACAACTACAAAAAAAGTTTTTTAATGTTGTTATATTATTTTTACCATAATTATGACAAGAGAACTTTTAGTATGCCTTTAAACTTGACCAAAATATTGTGGCTCAGTAACAAGACTGATCTACATTAAAACAGCAGCAGGGCAGAAGAGAATATGAGCCTTGGAATCTAAGAGTCTTGGACTCCAGTACAGCCTAGGCACAAATTTGCTATGTGATACTGCATGAGATACTTTGGGGAGGCTGTCTTCTCATCTCTGAGATGAAGCTGATAAGACCTGTCTCATAAAGCTGTTGTGAGGATAGAAATAAAGAACTTCCGAAAGGGCTAAGTCCAGTGCCCAGCACAGTATAAGTGCTTAGTAAATGGTGGTAGGCATTATCATCATCATTAGCATATCAATACAAATGAAAAACTGGGCTCTGAATAAAAGTCTCCTAGCCCAACAGAAGACCAAACTAGAGAAATGAGATGGCTCCTCATCAATTACTATTAAATGATTTCTCTCTGACACTAAGTAAATCAACTAGTGGCTACAGTCATCTTCTCTGAGGACACCTAGACTGAACCCTGAGTAAAACCAAAAAGATCAGTCCCCAAAAAATTCCCCTAAAAGAAAAATAAGCCATAAAATTTCATCAATTTGCTAAAAACAATTAAGAACACTTTTATTAAATACGAAGCCTCTTGGGGCACCTGGCTGGATCAGTTTGTAGAGCATGTGACTCTTGATCTTGGGGTCTTGAGCTCAAGCCCCCACCTGGAGATAGAGTTTACTTTAAAAGAAGAAGAACAAGAAGAAGAACAAGCAGCAGCAGCAGCAGCAGCGGCGGCGGCCACCTGAAACAGTTTCCGGAAACTGAGATAGAATCCATATAAAAATATGGTAGATTTTCACAGCTGGAATTTGCCAAGAAATGGCATCATTGAAGCATGCTTCGATTTCCAGAATATTTGTGACAATAATCTTAAAAATCAATTCCATTAGTCTATCACACATCTTCAAACATAGACTCTGCCATTAAATTAGAATGCTTCTAACATCAAATGTTAGGATAAGATATCTTCTTCCACTTAAAACATTAGGTAAAAAAAATTCTGAAGCACTCAGCCAAACAATCAAAAAACCATTGCTTTAATCACTTAGTTAATTGAGCAAAAAGTAAAAACGTTTTTGTTCAATCATTTCCATCAGAACAGAAAACAGTGTCAAAAGAGAAGAAGGCTTTCACTATTGCTTTGTTGAATACCTGGATTAGACTGACCACCCTTTAAGATGGTCTTTGTGTGCTTCAAAACTCAAACCAAGCCACAGAGCAGCTGCTCACTGACCAACTGGTCTACAGAATTCAGTGAACGACAAAAGGTTACCTTAATTCAATAAGATAATCAGCACACATTTCATTTACCCACCACCCAGAGTCTAACCATCTGCAAGGCGGCAGAGCCAAATGCCTATAAAACAACTGGCAGCGTGCAGACATGTCCTCGTGTCCCTCATGTCAATGAAATTTCTCTCTTAGCAACAGCTAAAAAGAAGCTGAACTTTCAGAAAATCAAGATATCATGATCCAACAACTTGTTAGTAAGTTATTTTGAGTGCCACTGAGATTTCCAGGCCAGATGGGTAATATGTTTTATTCAATTGAGTCTTGTACTGGGATAACAAAACGCGAGGCAGACTCTCGATCTGGATCCTTTCATTGTTCAAGACGCAAAGCAACCTAGTGGCTTCCAAATAACAGCAGGAACAATATAGCAGGAAAGAAAAGAAAGAAAAAAAAAAACCCAACCACATCAGAGCAAAAAACCAGTGACAATTTAGACTGCGAAATCTGACATGTGCCTTAGGCCAGGATACCATTCAGCTCAACATGCATCTGTAGTGATCAAAACTACCAAATAGTAAGGATGATAATTCAATATGGAAGAACATTATAACCAGAATTCAGTATAGAAGTTTATTTTCCTTCTAACACTTTTATCAATGGAGACAGTGTTTCCCAAGTATGGTGATGCTTTGAGGTGACCTGAATCACACAAAATCATAAAACTATTCCCTTTTTAATTTTCTTCCATACTCTCTCATTAAGTCAAGGAGAAAGTCTCAGTTTGGTGCTAATATGTCTTTAACACCTCTGTAATGTTTGCTAATGTTCCTTTGAGAGAGCAGGCCTCAGGCTCACAGCCCTGGCAGATAAAAGGATCCAGCCACATTTTAATAAAACTTTGAAAGTAACTTTTACGGTTACCTTCTTTATGACAAGGGATGCTTGTTTTCCATTTATGGTAATAATAAAATTTCCTCTTTCAGCAGATCTATTAAAGAAAGTGAGGTGATTTAAATTTTAATTGGTATTCTAATTACATTTATTTTTCCAAATTTACATTTTTAAATGTACTTCTACTGAAGCAGAAGGTTGTATTCCCTTCACCAAGAGTCACCAATTAACATTTTTGCCTCATATTTTTATCTACACCTGTATGTATAATTACACACACGTATTTATACACACACACTTGTCATCACTGTTGACCCATTTAAAAGCAAGTTGCAGCAGCATGACACTTGACCATTAAATATTTCAGAAGGCGTATCGTAACTTAAAAGGACATGATCATAGAGCACCAAAATGAAGCATATTAACATTAATGACTTTTTTTTTTTTTTTAGGATTTTATTTGGTTTGTTATAGCTCTCCAGTGGGGCAATCTTAAAGAAAATACCAAGAACATAATTAATACAGACAATAGATGAAACTCGCAAAAATTGTGAAGGAGGGTTTGAAAAAAATGAATAGATTAATGGCTAGAAGGGAAGGAGGGGGGAAATATTGTAAATAATTAATAAAGAAAAAAAGGCCTCTTTAACCTAAACTTATATGTATAGCACACAAAGCTATGAAGGAAAATATGTAAGACCTTCTCTTTTTTAGAGGACCTCGAATGAAGACAAAAGTCAAAAGATCACTGTCAGATCATATAGTTATATGCCAAAATGTGTTTCATTAAAAACTCCAGAGCTGATACATATTCAAATTAACTAACTCATCTCTTTTATTGAATACTGTGCTTCGAACTTAAATACATTATCTCATCAAATCCTAATTGACAGTCCCACTAAGAATATTATTTTATTTCTATTTTACAGATGAGATGAGTGAAATTCAGGGAGTTCGTATGGGCCATTGTTTTCTTTCTAGCATTCCCAAGAAAAATGAACTCATACTTTTTTAATTAAAAAAATTTTTTTAAGATTTTATTTATAAGTAATATCTACACCCAACATGGGGCTCAAACTCATAACCCTAGGATCAAGAGTCACATGTTCTACTGACTGAGCCAGCCAGGTGTCCCTCATACATTTCTTATATATCTACAAAAAAATTTCAAAATAACAAAAAAAAAACACCAAACTACAGATCTATTTTTGCTAAAATGTAAATAAGTTATATATAAATAAAAATAAAATATTTATATTGTTTATATATTTATATATTATTTATATATTTATATATACATAAATATAATATTTATTTACAATTGCTTTAAAAGCAGTTGAGAACAAATTTTTTTTTAAAAAGGGAGGGGCGTCTGGATAGCTCAGTTGGTTAAGCGCCTGACTTCAGCTCAGGTCATGCATGATCTTGTGGTTCCTGAGTTTTAGGCCTGCACCAGGCTCTGACACCTCAGTGCCTGGAGCCTACCTCAGACTCTGCCTCTGTCTTTCACTGCCCCTCTCCTACTCATGCTCTGTCTCTCTCTCTCAAAAATAAATAGCCATTAAAAAAATATTTTTTAAGATAATTACCCCCAAAACAATTTTAAAAAATTTTTTTAATTAACAAAAGGAGGCTTGGAAGAATACATGCAAATCACTAACTGTGGCTGTCTTTGGAAAACTGTTTTAGGAGAGGAATATGCAGGGCCAATGAAGAACTACTTTTAGTTTTTACTTTGTATGGCTAATTTTTTTTTTTTTTTTTTTTTTTTTTTTTTTACAAATAGTTTATTGTCAAATTAGTTTCCACATGTATGGCTAAATTTTTGACATTAGGTATTACTTCTATAACTTCTTAAAACTCAAAAACCAAATTTTAAATTTAATATGCCCATAGACTTTCAATCATACTATGCTGCCACATGTATGTCTCAAGAAGTATCACCCATAAGACATATTTGGTTTTAATTTAATGGTAAAAATATTTAGCCTTAATTATTTTAGTCAAAAATTATTATATTGTAATTTGTTACAATACAGATTTGGATATACCATGCATTAAAATGTATTACATCACAGCTTCTAAAACCCAGTATTGTGTTTTAGCTCTCTTGTATGATGTATTCTCTTCCCTCTTTCCCCTCTCCCTCCCCATACTTCTCTGCCTCTCTCACACAAAAACATGAGCGTGCGCGCTCACACACACACACACACACACAATCTAGTCCCCTAATATAAACATAACAAAAAGATTGGCAAAAGGGAATAAACTTACTAATAAGAGCATTTCTCTAACTGAATAGAGACATGTTTGTAAAATATTAGGAATATATATATTAAGACTAAAATTTTTTAAAAAGTGTTTTAATGTTTATTTATTTTTGAGAGAGAGAGAGACAGAATGTGAGCAGGGGAGGGGCAGAGAGAGAGGAAGACAAAGAATCTGACTTACAAACTGTGAGATCATGACCTGAGCCAAAGTCGGAGCCTTAACCGACTGAGCCACCTAGGTGCCCCAAGACTGAAATTTTAAAATATGCCAGGAAAATTTACTATTCAAAGGACTTGTCACTCATTAAACTAATAATATACCATGAACATGTGGCATGTTAAATATTATTAACAAATTTAGTTATTATAATTGAAATTAAATATTAAAGAAGAAAAATCACCCCCCAAAAACCTGAAAAGACATTTAAAAATATTTAAAATCCATACCTGATAAAACTTCATTAACATAATCAGTACATAAGCCAGAATCATGTTTAAGGGGAGATACTGAAGTGCTCCCCAAAAACATATTCACTATGACTAGTATTTATTAACACCCTGGAAAAGAAATACCATACAAATGATAACAAAGAAAAGTGAAATGGCTACATCAATTAACAGAGAAAGGATGAGGATAAAAGTCCTTACTAGAAAAAAAAGAAAAGGACATTGTATAATGATGAAAGGGTCAATAAATCAAAAAAATATAGCAATTATAAATATATATGTACCAAACAACAAGGCCTCAAAATAGGCTAAGAGAAAATGACAATATTGAAAAAAAGACAATTGAACAATTGACTCTTGAATATTATACTTTAAATAACAGAATAATCAAACATAAGGTCAACAAAGAAACAGAAGTCTTGAACAACCCAACAAACCAACTAGATCTAACAGACATCTAAAGATGTCCCCAACCAATAACAGCAGAGTACACCTTCTTAAGTGCACACAGAACATTTTTCAGGATACAACATAGGTTAAGCCATAAAACAAGCCTCAAAAAATGAAAAAGGGTTGAAATCATACAAACTATGTTCTCTGATCACAATGGAAGTTAGAAACCAGTTTTTAAAAAAGGTAGATTTAGGGGCGCCTGGGTGGCTTAGTCGGTTAAGCGTCCGACTTTCGCTTAGGTCATGATCTCGCGGTTCGTGGGTTCGAGCCCCGCGTCGGGCTCTGTGCTGACTGCCAGCTCAGAGCCTGGAGCCTGTTTCAGTCTG
>NW_024080728.1:1962841-1964267 GCF_003009895.1 Hyaena hyaena | reverse complement strand
CGCTTTCTCTCTCTCTCTCCTAGAAATAAGTAAAAAAAAAAAAAAAAAAATTAAAAAAAATAAAATAAAAAAGGTAGATTTAAGAAATTTACACCCAGCGTCAATGTCTGAGCAATAGTAAATGAGGATGAGGTAGCTGGAAAGGTCAGGCGGTAGGGTAGGAGCCAGAGTCTGATAGGCAACAGTTCAAGGCGTGCCCAACAAGAAACCCACTCTCTTCCAACTGTGTCAAATTTAATACAGCAAAGATCTCTGACAAATGTACTTTTACATCATTAAAGCCAATAGATAATCAGCTAAAATAAACCTTTTTAGGAACACTCAGTTTCACAAAATGATCATAAGAAGTTAGTGAAACACAGGCTGGCTGACATATGGGGCTACGTAAGACCCTCTCGAATCCTGCACAATTTAAAGGGCAAATGATTTCAAGGGATCTGTGTATTCCAGTAATCCATGGAAATGGGAATACTGTGGCATGGAAGCTGCTTGCTTTTGCTCCCCCCTCCTCCCCTACATTCCAAAGTAAAACTGGAGACAGACAGTTCCACAGGTTAAATGAGGTTAAGTGAAATAAAAGTTGGAAAGTTAACTTAATTAAAATTTTCAAAGGCAAAAGTGAAACTTTTTAAGAGAGATCTAGATTTCTGACAGATATACAGTTACTATATAATTTCCTAAAGGCATCATAAATTAGTGGGAAAGTAAGAACTGTAATATATGATACTGAAACGATCAGTTTGCTATTAAAGCAAACAAACAAAAAGCAGATCCTTATACCACTTACCAAAATAAAAATTATAGATGATTTTAATGACTTAAGTATGACACCACTAAAAACAACAAAAAACTAGAAGGAAGTATTAGTAAATGACTTCTCTGAATTCAGGATGGGAAAGAATATTCTAAAAATAACCAATAAAAATTTTAAAAATTGATTAGCAGCTCAGTATATTCCATGGCTCCAGCAGAATACTACTTGCATACTCATAAAAATCTCATAAAAATATAAACACTGAATACAAATAATGACCTAAACAAAAGTGAAAGCTGAACACTGAGGTGAAAGGCAATGGGAAGGGAATATGCATAAGAAAACTTTATCCTTATTTTCCCTCAGCAAGAGGTCAGTAGAAAATGTCTAAAGTTGAAATTCAAGAAACAGTATTAAAGAATGTTATTTAAAAATACATAGCTCTCTGGGGCGCCTGGGTGGCTTAGTCGGTTAAGCGTCCGACTTTCGCTTAGGTCATGATCTCGCGGTTCGTGGGTTCGAGCCCCGCGTCAGGCGCTGTGCTGACTGCCAGCTCAGAGCCTGGAGCCTGTTTCAGTCTGTGACTCCCTCTCTCTCTGACCCTCCCCTGCTCACACTGTCTCTCTCTCTCTCCTAGAAATAAATAAAACATAAAAAAAATAAAAATAAAAA
>NW_024080728.1:1956999-1961675 GCF_003009895.1 Hyaena hyaena | reverse complement strand
AAAAAAAAAATTTTTTTTTAAAAATAAAAAATAAAAAAATAAATAAGATAAATAAAAATAAATAAAACTTATTTTTAAGATGTTGTAACATGAGGGGCGCCTGGGTGGCTTAGTCGGTTAAGCGTCCGACTTTCGCTTAAGTCATGATCTCGCGGTTTGTGGGTTCAAGCCCCGCGTTGGGCTCTGTGCTGACTGCCGGTTTAGAGCCTGGAGCCTATTTCGGAGTCTGTGATTCCCTCTCTCTCTGACCCTCCCCTGCTCACGCTGTCTCTCTCTCTCTCTCCTAGAAATAAATAAAACATTAAAAAAAATTTAAAAAAAATAAAAACTAAAAAATAAAATGTTGTAACATGAAGACACAGGGAACACTACCAGTCACTTAAAGTCACACTGTGAGGCACGTGCCTGGTTCAGTCAGTTTAAGCAACCAACTCTTGATTTCAATTCAGGTCATGATCTCATGCTTTGTGAGATTCAGAAGGCTCTGGGTTGTGCTGTTGCTGTGGGGCTCCATGCTGCAGAGGCCTGCTTGGGATTCGATCTTTCTCCCTCCCCTGCTCGCACTCTCTCAAAATAAATAAACTTAAAAAAAAAATAAAATAAAGTCACACTGCAAAGAATCAAGAGTATGGGAAAAGGCTCACAATAGATTTTAGAAAGCAACACATAAAATTACATAGCTTATATATTATATAAGTTAATATATTCCTCTTTCTATTCAAATATAACAAATATATACATGCAGGGGAAAAAGGATTGAAAGAAAATACAAAATTTTTATCAGTAATTATCTCTGGAATGAAATTTGCAGTCGTGGTGTATCATCCCTTGAACTTTTCTATATTTTTCAAAGTCTATACAATGAGCATGTGTCCCTCTGAAAACATAGGATTTTTCTGATTTTTTAAATAACAGGAAGTAGGGAAACAACAGAGAAACATGGATTTTATCCATTCATGGCCTGTGTGACTAGAGCAAGTGTCCAATAGGAAAGGAGGTCTTCATTACAAGGTGATAAGGACATCAATTTACACTTTTCCCTCAAGAGCAGAAGGGCCACTGCCCTTCCACACCCTGGCCCTGCTCAGCTGCCCTTTCTAGCACGCCCCATGAAAAGCTCACTACCTCGCTATGAGGGCTAAGCAATTGGAGCAAACTATCCCTATTCAGTCTGGGTAGTTACTATCTCCATTTGTCCGCTGAGGAAACTGAGACATAGACAGGACTTGGTCAATGGAAAAGTCAGGATCTGAACTAAGCATTCTGGCTCCAGAGCCTCTTTCTTTAGAACCACCTCTAAGACCCCTTTCAGGAGGAACCAGGGCCGTGCCCAGTTAACACATCTAGTCTATTTCCTCAACCACCTGAGTAGACTCTGTTGCACATCTATAAAAGAAAGTTGGCCTTCAGCAAAGATTTCCAAACTTCTTCTGCACACTGACATTTACCCAGAGCTTTTCAAGAAGTTCTAACATCTGAGGGCACCTGGGTGGCTCAGTTGGTTAAGCTTCGGCTTAACCAGAACTTCGGCTCAGGTCATGATCTCGCAGTTCGTGGGTTTGAGCCCTGCATCGGGTTCTGTGCTGACAGCTCAGAGCCTGGAGCCTGTTTTGGATTCAGTGTCTCCCTCTCTCTCTGCCCCTCCCTTGCTTGCACTGTCTCTGTCTCAAAAATAAATAAACATTAAAAAAAATTTTTTTAAGATGCTGGCTTCATATCCAAGCAGCATATCTCAAAAAAAAAAAAAAAAAGTTCTAACATCCGGCTCCCACCCTCATCATTGATTTCTCTAGTCTGTGTCTTCATCTGTAAAGTTCCATTAATAACAGTACTTATTTCTCAGAGTTCATATAATGATATTTTGTATATAATAAATATCTAGAACTTTATCTGGTACATAGTAAGCACTAAGAGTTTAATATTAATATCTTCTTGCATGTTTTATTTAGAGCCTTCAAATCTAGTATGAGCTGTATATTATGCACACTTTACAAGGTACATGTTTTAACCATACTCTTTTGCTCTTTTTGTAGATCACAGACAAAATAGGGAAAAGAGTCAAAAACACAAAGAATGAAATTTCAGGAGAGTCAAGGCATTTCCTACAAGATACATGGTGATGTTCTACTATGCCAGATTAAAATATGATCTAAAAAGCATTGGTCTCGGTGATAGCTATTTATTTCATTTTGCTCTGAAATGTTTAGAAGCTAGAAAAATACATACAATTTGCACCTGATCAATGCTCTGCAAACTGCCTGCAGGATCGTGTTCATACTAGTAAGATTTATTGCTAACCAACATGCCAGGCTAAATTGAAATCAAGATATTACACAATTTTCCAATAAAGACGTAATTTTATAAGTTGGTATAAATGCTTGTGAGGATGTAATTGTTGGCATCTTGTTATATTTCAATAGCTGGTGGAAAATGAGATAAGTTGGAAGGTTTATAGAAGGTCAGAGCTCATCAGATGAGAAGATCATCTTTTTTTTTATCAGCTCTAGAAAGCACATTTATAGGCTGATAACTAAACAGTTATTCTTTAACAGTTGGAACAGTCAGTATTTCCAAAACATTCCAACTAAGTACAGCTACTGTGGAAGATTCTACTAAAACACTATGAAATGAAAGAAGAAGAATACTTGAGGTTCACTGCCTTTGTGAATCTTGATTTGTTATTTATCTTTTCTGAGTTTTTACTAAGAACTAAAAATATAATATATACCTGCCTCCATATTTTTCCATCTTTATTGAGATATAATTGATATAACATTGTAAGCATGATATTATTCTTTTTGAAATAAGTCAATTTCTTTTTCAGCCTATTTAGAGTTTTGTAATTGAGTATTCAAATTTAAATAATAGATATAAAATTCTTCAGTTGTTACTTAGTATTTAAAATGTCACAAAAGAGCCTATCCTATTAAGTTATCCTATACCTTTTCATGCACTCTGTGGGCATTTAAAGAAAGACCCTTCTCTCTACCACTTAAAATGCACTTCTCAGAGAACATTTGGATATCCAAACTCCTACTGTTAAAAACTCTAGAGCTATTAGTGCCAAATCCATCCTTCAATTCAACTTGTGAGTAACGAAACACTAAGTGGAAGCAGGAGGCAGTCCCTGTTCCTGCTCTCATGGAAATGATTTAGGATGTACCGTCAGACCTAGAGCTCAGGCCTCTTGACTCCCAGCCTTCAGCTAGCATTACCCCCATAAACTGTGATTCATTCTTTGCTAAGCAAACTTAGACTGTGTTATATTGTAGCCCCCAAACCTTCCAAGATTTGCAGCCTCCACTGTAAAAACTAATTCAGGTGAGGATACTGAAACCACTGTGTGGCAGACAGAAGAATGAATCCCCACCACCACCAGTGTCCACTTCCTAATGCTAAGAACCTGTGAATCTGTCACCTTATATGGCAAAGTGACCCTACAGGTATGATTAAGTTAAGGACTTTGAGATGGGGAGATTATCCTGGATTATCTAAGTGGCTCCAATCTAATCACACGAATCCTTTAAAAGCTGTCCAAGCTGTGGTCAGAGACAGATGTGACTACCGAAAAATGGTCTGAGAGATGCAATGCTGCTGGTTTTAAAGACGAGGGACGGGGCCAGAGCCAAGGAATTTAGGCGGCACTGAGAAGATGGAAAAGGTGGTAAAACACATTCTTCCCCTAGAGACTCCCCTGCCCACACTTTGATTTTAACCCAATGGGACCCAAGTTGGATTTCTGACCTATAGGATTGTAAGACAATAAATCTGCATTGTTTTAAGACACTAAGTTTCTGGGGGCGCCTGGGTGGCTTAGTCGGTTAAGCGTCCGACTTTCGCTTAGGTCATGATCTCGCGGTTCATGGGTTCGAGCCCCGCGTCGGGCTCTGTGCTGACTGCCAGCTCAGAGCCTGGAGCCTGTTTCAGTCTGTGACTCCCTCTCTCTGACCCTTCCCTGCTCAAGCTGTCTCTCTCTCTCCTGGAAATAAATAAAACATTTGAAAAAAAAAAAAAAAAAAGACACTAAGTTTCTGGTAATTTGTTGTAGCAGTAGTAGAAAACTAGTACACACAAATGAAAAGTTATTCACATGGTCTCAAAGTATCACTCTACAAATTACTTACTAACTACAAAAAAGAAAAGGTGCCATTATGAAGATAGGTCTAACAGATAAGCACCTTAACTAATGGATCAAATAAGCAACACCAGTAACGAGACAACCTAAAAGGATAGTCTCTCCTGACAGGACAAGAGGAAATACACATCACCCGCACAGCATTTTTGCCAAAAATGTTTACTTGATTCTGATCATGAGAACACAATCAGATAAACAATAACTGTAGGACATCCTATAAGACAATGGCCTACATTTGTCAAAAATGTCACTGATGTATTATTGTCAACTCTACTCAAATAAAAATAAATTTATTAAAATAATTGTAAAAAATAATTTAAAAATAAACAACAAAAAACCTCACTGATGTGAAAAGCAAAAAACGAGGGAACACTGGGGGTGCCTAGATGGCTCAGTCGGTTAAGCGGTCAAAGTCGGCTTAGGTCATGATCTCACAGTTCATGGGTTTGAGCCCCGCGTCGGGCTCTGTGCTGACAGCCAGCTCAGAGCCTGGAGCCTGCTTAAGATTCTGTGTCTCACTCTCTCTCTAACCCTCCCCTGC